>NW_028152765.1:7500-10000 GCF_951799395.1 Argentina silus | reverse complement strand
CTCTCTCTCTCTCTCTCCCTCTCTCTCTCTCTCTCTGTCCAGGTGATCAAAGCGATAGATGAGGGTTACCGTCTGCCGGCTCCTATGGACTGTCCTGTGGTGTTGCACCAGCTGATGTTGGACTGCTGGGAGAAGGGGCGCAGCGAGAGGCCCAAGTTCGGCCAGATCGTCACCACCCTGGACAAGCTGATCAGGAACCCTGCCAGCCTCCGAGAGCTGGCCAACAGCTCTGTGTGGTTAGTCCATCAGTCCATCATGTACGCGTAGATCTCCACACAGTTAGGTGTACGCTGTTGAGCTCTACAACTGGACGTGTCAGTTTTATTGCCACTTGATACACACACTTTGTATCTGAGAGAGGGTTTCTATGCTACAATAGTTCCTGAAGTGGAAAATTGCTAGGTATTGATTTAGTGAGTGTACAGCCATTCACACTGACCTTCTCACTGTGATTACTGCTGGAGTCCGTGGTCTGTGTGGTGTTCATTGTTGTTTTTTTGTTGTTTTTTTGTCCAGGCAAGACCCGACCACGCCAGAGTTCAGCGTGACTACGATGGAGGAGTGGCTGGATGCCATCAAGATGGGCCAGTACAAGGACAACTTCTCCAGTGCAGGATACGTCACCCTGGACTCAGTCCTCTACATCAGCATCAGGTGAGATACCAGGGACCAGGCAGGGCTGAGCTGGACTGGGGAAGAGAGGGGTGGCATCAGGTGAGATACCAGGGACCAGGCAGGGCTGAGCTGGACTGGGGAAGAGAGGGGTGGCATCAGGTGAGATACCAGGGACCAGGCAGGGCTGAGCTGGACTGGGGAAGAGAGCTGGACTGGACTGGGGAAGAGAGGGGGAGCAGGGTAGCCTAACATGATTCTGAGGCTTTCTCTGGATTTGGCTCAAAGTAGATAAACACAAATCTAGCATGAGATGACCTAGCCCTAAAGCTTACAGTACATTTAGCCTAATCATTAGGATGATTCAAAGACAATTCAATCTGACCTTTCTTTCTCTCTTTTTTTCCTTCTTTCTTTCTTTCTTTCCCTTTTCTCTTGCTTGTCTTTCTCTAGTGAACTGGGTAAGATGGGTGTAACATTGGTGGGTCACCAGAAGAAGATCCTGTGCAGTGTGCAGAGCCTGCAGACCCAGGGGACCCACGTCCAAGTATAACAGTTTCCCAATAGACACACACTGACATTGAGCCAAAATGGACGCTACGCTTTGAGTTTCCTCATAGAGACACACTGAGATGGAGCCGTAATGGATTGCTCTGCGTTTCCTCCATTGAGACACATTGAGATGGAGCCAAGATGGACGCTCAGCTCCTTTACCTCCTTGCAGCTTCACCATTGTCCACCCGTCCTGGATGCTATGATAGCGTAGTAGGCACTCTCGGCATCAGCACTCCGAATCCCAGCAACCCAACAACAACAACCGCAAACGGAGAGACAGAGAGAGACATCTCAAACCAGGCACTCATCTCAAACCATCTCATACCATAACTCGACAACTAAAAAAAAAAATGAATAAAAAAAAAAAAAAGAACTACAAAAAAAAGAAGAAATTAGATTAAATGATTATCATCACTGTCTGTGAAGTTGAGTGTACAGTTGGTTTTATTGTTGTTTCGTTTTATGTTTTCGATGATTAGCATTTTGATTTTTCACCCAGTGTAAAGAGGCAAGAGATGATATGTATTTGTATAGATAAGTGTTTATATGAGCTATGTGTGTGTGTCCCACACTCTGGAACTGAACATAATGTTTGAGTCAGTTGCCAGGCAACACAGGTGGGCTGCTCTTCATGGGTTGCTACCTGGTGCATGTATGGCCCCTCCCCTTCCGCTCTGTAAAAAAAAGATGCCATTGGATGACCCAGGCGTGTGGCATGAATGTGTAGGGGAAATGGAAAGAGGGAGATGGATGGATGGATGGATGGATGGATGGATGGATGGATGGATGGATGGATGGATGGATGACAAGACGGAGGACGATGTGGAGGGATAGGGATAGGGGAAAGAGAGAGATGTGGAGAATGAGTGTCCATGTGTACAATATGAGTTGGACATTCTGAATGGTCTCAGAAGACACCCATTGTATTGGGCCGGAGCCAGAGCTTCCATAGCCACTGCTTCCAGACACACACCTACCGTAAGTCTATGTAACGCGGTCTTAACGTCATTTAGCACAGCATACAGCAGTTGCAGCTTAGCATACAGTTAGCATACAATTAGCATACAATTAGCCAAGACATTCAGTCAATACATTGTTAGCATACAGTGTTAGCATGTTAGCCTCAAGCTAGCCTCCCTGTGTTGAGGCTTGTTGGTGTATTGTTTAGAGCCAAGGTGATGTGGTAAGAGTTGTGACAGAGTTGACACTGTTTAGAATGTGTGTATCTGTTTTTCTCCAATGTTGTGCCATGTTCAGTAACCTGGTGGGGGTTTTTTCCCGTCGTTTCACCTCCGATTGACATCGGCTCAATCCCACTTTGCAGCAACCACCA
>NW_028152765.1:0-2500 GCF_951799395.1 Argentina silus | reverse complement strand
GGGTAATATTGCCTATAAAAGCCTCATTCATGAGCATCAACATAAAGTGTTCCCAAATCAATGCAATGTTCCCACTCAGAAATGAGTCAGTCTGTCCCGGGTTTAGACAGTCAGTTTGTTTTAAGTCTGTAAGCAGTGAAATTTACAGTCAGCAGCACTGCCAGAAACACTTTAAACAGTATATATATATATATAAATATATATATATGTGGATGGTTTTCACTGGTTGTGGGTGCATGGGAAAACAATCCCTGAGCGAACACACTGAACTGCACAGCATGTTTCTTCCTCCGCCTCTTCCTCCTTCTCTCCCTCCTTCCTCTTCCTCGACTTGTCAATCATTATTGGTTCTCATTGACCAGTGGGTGTGTCTGTTTGGCATTGATTGGTTGAGCCCTTTTGAGTGGATAAGGAGAGCTGTGTGTGTGTGTGTGTGTGTGTGTGTGTGTGTGTGTGTGTGTGTGTTGTGTGTGTCTGCACTTCCTTGCGTGTGTGTGTGTCAGGGGAAATTAAGTATGGATGTGGGGCGGGAATCTCCGGGATTGGGAATTGGATTGGAAATGACCTGAGATTGGAATTGGACTCAGGAATCAGACCTGAAGACCCTGCACATGTGACAGGGACGCTGGCATTGAGTTCTCTGAGAGGAAGAGAAGAAGGGATTAGAAGAGAGGAAGAGGAAACAAGGGATCGACCAGAGGGAGGGGAGGATGGAGGGATGGAGGGATGGAGGGATGGAGGGATGGAGTGTGTGACAGCCTTGTCAATGAGCTGAACTTGATGAGATAGGCTTTAGAAGGTCAGAGGTCAGAGCCTCTCAAAGGCATTCAGAAATTAATAGATGCATTTCTATTGGGCCAAATGAGTCACTCTGCTGAATATTCATGAGGCTTTAGCGCCATTTAGATAATGAGAAAGATTGTTTTTTTTAAAGAGGAGAGGGAAATGAATAAACACAAAAGCAGAACGGAGTGACTAGACAACAAAGCTTGAACCTAAGTACGACCAGATGTTCATATTGATGCGCTACAATTTTGTGGACAGAAAATGACAATGTGAATACATCAAAGGACACACACACAGACATACAGTCACACACACACACACACACTCACACACACACACACACACACACACACACACACACACACACACACACACACACACACACACACACACACACACACACACACACTCACTTGTGGTGACCACACAAGCTGTGTTGTCCCCCTGCTTGCTAAAAGAGTTTGTGTGTTCTGTCTCTGGATGCTGACACAGACTGTAGTCTTAAGGCCTGTGGTCTGTTTTGGACAAATCATCACCACATATATTCTCTCTCTCACATTCTCTCTCTCTCTCTCTCTCTCTCTCTCTCTTTCTTTCTCATATCTGTCTCTTCTCTTTCGCTCTCTTTTACATTAGTTAAAAAAAAATGTGTGTGTGTGTGCATGTGTGTGTGCATGTGTGTGTGCATGTGTGTGTGCGTGTGTGCGTGTGTGTGCGTGTGTGTGCGTGTGTGTGCGTGTGTGTGCAGCAATAATGACTAACGGAGATCTGTTGTGGCACTAAATCATCCGTGTGCTCGCTAACTGAGGTTTGACCCAAATAACTTATGAATTTATGATGGCTTTTAGGCTCTCCAATAGTGTGTCCATTATATTCATTACTGCATCTGAGGATGACACACATGTTTGGGATCTTTGATGATTTATAGACTGTAAACATGGCTTATAATGTGTGCTGGCTTAACAAGATTATGAACACACACACACACACGCACGCACATATGTACGCACGCACACACACGCACACACACACGCATGCACACATGCACGCACACACAAACATACATGCACGCACGCATGCACACACGCGCACACACACACACACACACACACTCTCTCACACATCATTAAACCCAGTCCAAAGCCCAGGGCCAGGATATAAGGGGATATGGAGCACCTTTAGCAGCTGTTGGAGAAGCTCACATCTCATTCAAACCTGCAATTGAGTCACAATCCAGCCTGCACACTGATGTGTGTGTGTGTGTGTGTGTGTGTGTCTGTGTGTGTGTGTGTGTGTGTGTGTGTGTGTGTGTGTGTGTGTGTGTGTGTGTGTGTGTGAAACAAAAGTAATGTGTTTGCCTGTAATCTTGCCCTTAACAACCTCTGTGCCATTTATTTCTGTTTTTAATGGCCTCAGTTCCAACTGTGGAAGGTTGTTGACATTGAGTGTATAAGAGCCTTTGCATCCTCCATGTCTTATCTTTACCATGTCAAAGGTTGTGTGTGTGTGTGTGTGTGTGTGTGTGTGTGTGTGTGTGTGTGTGCGTGTGTGGGGCTCAGATGCTGCAGTGGGTAATTGTGAGTGTTTGAAGTGGAGATGCAGCTCAGGAGATCAGTGCCTCAGCCTGGGAGATCACAGGACAATGGGAGACGGAGAGATGATGAGAAGAGGGAACAAATGAGATGAGCGGACCTCTCTGTCTCTGCCTCACACT
>NW_028152766.1:5000-12518 GCF_951799395.1 Argentina silus | reverse complement strand
TTCATCCCCCACTTACCCCCTGTACAGGTCCTCTACTGTAAAAATAAATAAATAAACCTTAAAAATAAACCGTCTTCTAGCATTGTGACTGCAATGGCCCCTGGTCCTAGCATAGATTTGTTTTTCTAAGGATGACTGATGTATAGGTGATTCACTTACTTTAGACAAATGTACTTGTTGTAAGTCGCTTTGGATAAAAGCGTCTGATATATGTAAACAATGTTAAATGTAAATACTACATTTAGAATAGATCTAACTGTATGTCACGCTATCGGTCCCAGTCAGTGAAACATAAACAAATCCATGACTGAGTCACCACAGAAGTTCAGTCAGTACAAACACACACGCTATTATGGGCTCTTTTCTCCGCCCACGCAAAACTGCGCAGGTCCAAACGCAGGCTGGGTAACAGGTGAAATTACCGCAGTGCTGGAGTGTTGCCTCACCTGTACCCAGGTGGGTGGGGGGTGAGCGGTAATAGAGGTGCATTCATGACAATGAGCAGGCTTAGTGCCATCAGTTGAGGTGAAAAAACGCTGGCCTTGAAAATAGCAATAATATTACCACTAGCAGGGCCCCTGCCAGAGCCTGTGTTTGTGTCTAAAGAGCGGTGTTTATGCTGTTCAAATATAACCCTATGTGTCATTTATGGATGATCGGAACCATGAAACCATGAATTTGTTCAAAGACGACACCCGAGGGTTTCCCACTCAGAGAGTGTCAGAATCAACCAACATGCAACAAATTCATTTTAACACAGAAGTTCAGAGTTTCAGAGATACCCATGAACGCCACATTGGTATCAATGTTTAACAATTCTTCCTTTTTGTCACCCTTACTGCTTGAGAGAGCACATACAACGTTGACATTAATGAATTAAACATGAAAGATAATTACATGAAAAGAAAAAAAAGAAAACCACACAATATCAGAAATGCTTTCTTGTATTTTATTGTGATGGGGAGTCATAAAAAATGGAGCAAAACTAAAATAACAAAAACACAATAAAAACGACAGTGGATTAAAACGAGAAATTTATAAAACAATTTGTAGCCTTTGACATGACAGTACAATGTAACAAGTTGGCACGAACAACAGAGAAAAGAGGGGCTAGGAGAATCTAATTTTGGCATTGAAAAAGGGAGCAACATCTTCATAACAAGATCAATCCTTCATTACAACAGCGAGGGCTCATGCTTTTAGTCACAAAGTTAGTTTTCAGTAGCTTCATATCAACGTAAGGACAGGGTCGACTAGCCTGGTGAATGGATTGAATGGAAACACATGGACATCATTTTCTGTCTTCTTTCTTCTTCTTTTTAGCTTGAACAGAAATCATGTTTACACAATACATCCTTCTTTTTTTTTCTCTTTTCCTTTTTAAAACAACCTTCATGTTCCAGAATTCGACAGCCTGCTCTGGGCATGGTTACCTTCAAATCATTTTTCATACTAAAATAATTATTGTATCAATTCAAACTACAGTATTGTACACTACAATGTGTAATAAATAACCATAAAAGAAATATAAAAATAAGACACATAAATATAAAAAGTCCTCTAAAAACTAAACAGGTATGCTTTATCAGTGAAGAGGGTTCTAATACTGCCATTGTTGAAAACATACACAGGACATACATTACATAAAAACAAAACCAGAAACCAACTGAAAACAATTCTTGTAAACACTGTTAGGTAAGTTCAACTGAAACACATCATAAACGGGGACCACATTCACTAACGTTTGTTACCTGAAGTGCGGGGTTAGCTTGCCACCATTTTTTAAAACAAGTGCACTCAACTAGCAATGGCTGACGCTCAGACACAGGAAATTTACTGTAAAAACAAACAAACAACCAAACTGACTTTTCTATCTGTCCTATACTCAAGTTTCTTCTTGTACATAAACACTATGTAGGAGTCCCAAATAAATTTGCCGACTAAACCAAGTAAAACAAAGTTCAAGCAAGTAAACAAACATTAGTCAATATGGGACTTGTTGCCCACAGAGACATACTGGCTACATGGGAGAAGTACATAAAACACTGTTCAATGGCACATCCAGCACACAGGTCTTGCATAAGGCTGGAGGCATTGGGGTTCTCACCAACCCCTCCCTCCTGCTTCATATGACCCTATAATAACACTGATCGTTGTTGGTTAAAAAACAAAACAAAACAACTTATAAAAAAAACAAAGAAAAGCAAGAAGGGTAAGGATGCTGGCTTTGAGGTTTGTGACTCAACCTTCCCTGATAGGACAGTTTGGTTATGACGTCAGAAGCCACATCATCGCCTCCCCCAAGAATACTTGTTTTTTTTTTTTCTAACTTCTTCTTAAGGCTAACAATCAAACTGAAAAACAGATGCTACGCTAACATTAGCTAACATAAGAAGAATCTAGCTAGTGTGTGTACACATCATAACACTGAAGGGTAGACAACATATGAGGCATGTTGTATCCATAGGTAAACCAGGGAATACTGTAGTGCAGAGGTTTGTTCTTTTAACTCAATAAAATACTGTTTTAGCAAACTTATTGGCAATAAAAAGGTATAGAAATCTTTTTCATCTGTACAGGTATAAGGTTAAAACATGAGCGACAAAATTAGTAACACTGACAAAATAAATGACCTGGGTATGTGTCAGTAACAAAAGATCGCTTAAAACTGGTCAGCTCTTTCCGTTCAAAATCTGTACTCCTATAAACAATTTTCTTAACACTGAATTTTCTCACAGGAAAAGTCACTTCTTTTTGTTTCTAGTTCAGGCACACCTGGATTTGTACACAGTAGTGACCAAAACACAGCGTCTGGCAAGCATGTTTGTTTTTCTTTTTTTGACAAGACATGATGTTGTCCTGTTATTTGACACCTTTGCTTTCCATTTTCAATCGGAAAACGTATTTTCATTTACCGTTCATTTGGACTTCTTCCATGGTTTTTCCCATTTTCCCCCGTGATCTTCTTGTCCACGTGAGGCTCTTTGTCCCCAGTTTCCACAGCGTCCTGCGTGACCACGGTTTCGTCTCTGCATTCCTTCTTCTTCCTCCACAGCCTCACCCAGCTGTACCTCCATCACTTCCTCTTCACACACCTCCTCCTCTCTCCTCCCTTCTTCACCTCTTTCTTTACCTCCCCCGCTCTCCTATCTCCTTCCACCACCTTCTCCTCCTGCTGTACCTCCTCCTCTCCCCTCCCCTTTTCCACCTCCTCCTCCTGCACCTCCTCCTCTTCCTCTTGCTCCTTTCTTCCACCTCCTTCTCCTACTCTCTCTGCACCTCCTCTTCCTCCTCCCTTCATCCTCCTCCTCCTCCTGCTCCTCCTCTCTACTCTCTTCTTCCATCTCCTCTTCTTTCCTCCCTTCATCCACCTCTTCCTGCACCTCCTCTACTCTTTTCTTCCATCTGCTCCTCCTCTCTCCTCCCTTCTTCCATCTCCTCCTCTCTCCTCCCTCTTCCACCTCCTCACTCCTCCTCTTTCCTCCCCTCTCCACCTCCACCTCCTCACTCTTCCTCCCCCTCTTCCACCTCTTCCTCCTCCTCCTCTTTCCTCTCCTCTTCCACCTCCACCTCCTCCTCCTCTCCTCCTCCCCTCTTCCTCCACCACCTCCTCATCTTCCGGCTGCTCATACTCCTCCCCCTCGTAGATCTCGCTGTATCATCCTCGCCCACCTGCACCACCGTATATCATCCATGCTCATGGCCTCCATTCCTTCATCGTCTCCCTCCTCCTCCTCTCCTCTCCTCCTCCCTCCTCACTCTCCCTCTCGTCAGAGTCCAGTTGGGAGGGTGGGGAGGTGGGCTGCTGTCTGTCTGCTGGCCCAGTGGGGGGCTGGGACTGGGACTGGGACCCCCTCCAGAGCTCCCCCAGCCAGCCTCCGGCCCCCCAGGCCCCCGCTCCCGCGGCCCCCTTGCGCCTCCTTCTTGCTGTAGGAGTAGCGATGGTTCATGTGCTGGGAGTAGGAGCCGGAAGTGGGAGAAGCGCTTGCCACACTTGTCACACTGTAGGGCTTCTCTCCGGAGTGCAGGCGAGTGTGTTCTATTAAATGGTGCTTGTGTTTGAAAGCCTTGTTGCAGATTCCACACTCGTGGGGCCGTTTTCCTGCAGATAGACAGACAGAGAGAGAGAGGAGAGAAAGATAATTCAGTGTTAAGTTCTCATTATATTTGTGTAATAACGCTGTAATTACTACTGTTATTACACATGTTGTTACACAGTAACAGGTAATAGCATAATCCAAAGAGTGACTACGCAGGTAGAGGGGTGTATCTTAATGTAAAGTGTGACCCAAAATAACTGAGCAGAGAGCTTAGGGTTTAGGGGTTAGGGGATAGGAGAGAGTTAGGGGTTAGAGTTGAGGGGTTAGGGATAGGAGAGAGTTAGGGGTTAGAGTTTAGGGGGTTAGGGATAAGAGAGTTAGGGGTTAGAACCCATTGGACCCCCCCCGTCCCGTCCCGTCAGCAGTGGCCATGTTGTTTGTGTCTCCAGGTGTGCTGTCCTTCCATGCGTACCTGTGTGTTCATATTTGTGTCGGAGCAGGGAGCTGCTCTTCTGGAAGATCTTGTCACACAGTCGCAGGCGTACATGCCACTCTGCAGACGGCGCATCTTCTTCTGGGGAGGGGCGGAGTCAGAGTCGTTCTGCTCCTCCACCGTGGACGCGCCCTCTGAGCCGGTGTCTGTTTCTCTTCCTCTGGGGTGATTGAAGGGGATTCAATTACATTTCGTATTCAAATACATTCTATATTTCGTGTTTAATTACTTCCTATATTTCAGTGAGTTCTGACGTCATCTATTTTATTTGTTTGGTGGTTACCGTATGAGGTGAGCCTCTCACACG
Organism: Argentina silus; assembly: GCF_951799395.1. NCBI lineage: Eukaryota > Metazoa > Chordata > Actinopteri > Argentiniformes > Argentinidae > Argentina > Argentina silus. The sequence goes on along the minus strand of NW_028152766.1, from coordinate 7,678 downwards.
TATAGAAACATATGAGGAGTCTGCTTTTCTTTTTCATCCCTCTCCTAGATGTGTGTGTGTGTGTGTGTGGTGTGTGGGTTGGTGTGTGTGTGTGTGTGGTGTGTGCTGTGGTTTGCTAGGGCAATCCAGTTTGAATGTTCTTTCCTTTAATCATTCTGTTCTCATCTCCCTCTCTCTCCTCTCCTCTCCCTCTCTCATATCCATGAATCTATTCATTCATGAATTCAATTAACATCCAGAAGCATAACTAGATTAGAAAAAATCACAGACAGAGACACATTCACAGACAAAATCACAGACACATCTTTTCATGCACATCATCTTCTCTCACACACTACATACAGTACAGTATACTCCAGGGAGGCTGGTGGAGGTAGAAATCGGAGGCCGGGCTCATCTAATGCATGGAATGACACAACACGTTTGATACCATATCTCATTCCATTCCATGCATTACAATGAGCCCGTCCTCCGATTTCTACCTCCACCAGCCTCCCCTGGTATATTCTCTTCCTCCCCACCTGGCAGCCGTTGGAGGATGACGGTGTTCTGTGCATCGGCCCCGGTGGCGCCCCCTGCTGTAGTGGTATAGGTGTAGGTGAGCTGGGGGATGAGGATAGTCCGTTTGGTGGTGGTGTTGATGGCCCGTAGGCAGGGCACCGCGCCCTGGTTGGTGATGGCCACCAGGGTGGGCAGCTGGCTGGTGTTGATGATGTTGACAGGCTGATTGGCTGTCTGGGAGGTGGTGGTGGTGACGTAGATGGTGTTGCCTGGAGCCTGGGTCTGGAGCTGCAGCTGGGGTTGCGGCTGGGTCTGGATCTGGGGCTGCGTCTGAGGCTGGTCCTTCCTCAGACAGGTGAGGTTGAGGGGCTGCTCCTGGGCCTTAGGAGGGGGGCTGGTCTGGGAGTTTGACTCGTCCCGGGGCTGCTTGGGCAGGGAGAGGTCCAAGGGCTCTGCCTGGGCCTCGCCCTCCGAGTCCTCCTCTGTCTTGACGATGACCAGGCCGCTGGAGGACAGGTTTAGTGGTGAGGGGGCAGAACCTGAGAGGTAGGCGGGGGAGCTGCTGGACTCGTTCAGGGCTTCGCTCGGAGTGTCCTCCTGGGTTTGGGTCGAGGCTGCTTGCTTCTCTGGCTCTCCGCTCTGCTCCAGGGCAACCTGGGTCTCAGCACCGGGCTCTGAGATGTGGGACTCAGCAGGGGGACCGCGAGGCCCGACCGTAAACTGACTGGAACGCATCTTCTCGAACCACTTCTTGACCGCGTCCACCGGCAGGCTGATGGAGTCCGATATCTTGGCCAGCTCCTCCTCTTTGGGCTCTGTGTTTAAGGCGAAGAAGGCCTTGAGGAGGGAAAGCAGGTTCGTCGGGGGGGGCTGTCCCGGGGTGACACCCCCCTCTGACAGGAGGGCAGCGATGGAAGGGTCCAGGGGGGCCGTGGGGTCGTCAGCTGCCCCGTTGGCAGGTTTACAGTGCTGGAGCGTGTGCAGCACGTCCAGGCCACCGGGGCAGTCGTCACACAGTAAACATGTGTCTGTACTGGTAGTCTGTCTCTTCTCTGGAGTCTCAGCCTCTACAGTCTGATCTGTCTCTGGCTCTGCCTGGGCCTCTACTTCAGCCTCTACCTCAGCTCCAGCCTCAGCCTCAGCCTCAGCCTCTGTCTCCATCTCCTGTTCAGCCTCAGAGTCTGGCTCCGTCTTGATGATGCTGAGGTCCGTGGGGAATTTAACTGCCTTTGCCTTGGAGGCTGGGGGCTCTGCTTTAGCCATGCTGAGGTCCTGGGGTAGTTTCTCCTCCTTGGAGCCTGGGATGATGCTAAGGTCTTGGGGGAGTTTATCCTCCTTGGAGCCTGGCTCTGTCTTAACGATGCTGAGGTCCTGGGGGAGTTTCTCTACCTTGGAGCCTGGGACGATGCTAAGGTCTTGGGGGAGTTTCTCAGCGTCTACCTTAGAGGTTGGCTCCGTCTTCACCATGCTGAGATCCTGGGGGAGTTTCTCGGCCACTGGCTTGGAGGCTGGCTGTGTGCTGGTGACGATGGTGGGGGGGTCCACCTTCTTGAGGAGCTGAAGCGCGGGCTGGGCCGGGCTGGGCTCCAGGCTGTAGTTGATGATGATCTTGGTGTTTCCGTCCTGGTCCACGAACCCCGGGAGGCTGATGGCTGAGATCACCTGCTGCTGGGCCTGACCTACGACCCCTCCCTTACTAGTCACCACCCCATTGGCCGTCCCCAGGACTTGCCTCAACACATTTCCGTCCATGGCCACCTTGAGAACGTTCTGGAGGTCGCTCAGGTTAATACTGATGGGCGACATTAAACCCATGGTGGGCAGCACCAGCGTCTGGACCATGCCCTGGGGCAAGGCCGTGGCCTGGAGGGACGCCACGCCCCCGTTGAACCCCCCGTTGGTGCCTGTGGCGAGCGCAGGCACGGGCGCAACCACCAGGGGCTTGTACTCATAGTCCTGGGGTTCAGATTTGATCTGGTTGAGGGGGAGTTGCTCCTGGAGGGGTTTGCCGTCTGTCTTCTCTTTCAGGAGGATGCGGGCAGGGGGGGCCACCGCCTGACCAGGGGTCTGGGAGGGGGGGGGCGCCGGTTTGATGGTTACCCGGGGGACGCCGTTGGGGGGGATCATGCCAACACACTTCTTACTGCTGATGTGGGAGCTGTAGGAGCCCGAGTGGG
>NW_028152766.1:0-2500 GCF_951799395.1 Argentina silus | reverse complement strand
TTACCATTTTGAGGATATTTTAGCATATTGAGTATATTTGATATTTTTTTTATGCGATATTTCAAGAATGATTCCTAACATGGAATAGGTTTGCCCAGTGGTGGAACCTGGAGTGAGAGGACAGTCTCCCTCCATCCCCAACCCTAACCCTCCTCATGTTTGGCCAGTGCTATGTGGCATCTGATCACTAGGTGGCGCCTGCGCGCTTGACCTCAACCAGCCTTCACTCCTCTCAGCCACACGGATCCCATACCCAGGAGGTGCCCACTCCTAATACACTCACATCACACACATACAGTACATGCACACTCCGGTCAGCCCATTCAGAAAAGCCCCAACGATGAATGAAATCACGTGATGGGAGGGCTCTCTGAGGTCCAGGTCAGGAATGTCAGCCATTACACCAGACCACCGGACGTCTGAGCGGAGAAGCTGCCCATCCCCTCCACCGGTACTCAGCCTAGAGCACTTCCCCTTCTCTCCCCCTCTCCCTACCCTCCCTCTCTCCCCCTCTCCCTCCCCTCCCTCTCTCCCCCTCTCCCTCCTCTCCCCCTCCTCTCCTTCTCAAGCCACACCAATTCAGAGGGAGAACAGAGACGTACACAACTGCACTCATGTGCCTCTCAGTCATTGTTATACAGTATTTGACCTGTGAGGGGCCTGACTAAACCCTGAACTGTGACTGTGAGGGGCCTGACTAAACCCTGACCTGTGAGGGGCCTAAACCCTGAACTGTGACTGTGAGGGGCCTGACTAAACCCTGACCTGCGAGGGGCCTGACTAAACCCTGACTAAGCCTTCCTTCCTGCCTCTCTGACCGAGGACTAGCCTAAGTACTACCACTGACAACACTGTGAGTGAACTATCCTGGCTTAAAACGGAAAAAAAAAGGAAAGGAAAGGAAAGGAAAGGAAAGGAAACCGTCATTAAAAGAGGTTCAAATTGAGTTATCTTTGATGAAGTTGATTAATAATAATTGATATTATCAATAAACAAGAGTGAGGGGCACATGTGCAGACACTGGAACTAGGTTGGGTACTCCATACCATATTTACCAGATTGACAGAACTGTGTGCCTGGAGTTGAAGACTAAGTCTTGTTGTTAATGCAAAGCATGTGTTGCTGTGTAACTCTAATGAGGTTTACAGGCAATGTCGTTAGGACGTGTCATTAATAAGGTGATTAGGATAATTTAAAACGTTACACTCTGGAGGAATGTGACCTGGGGACGTACTGGTGACACACACCACGCTGCTCCGACCCCCCTCCATCTTACACTTCTGCTAATTAATACACACACGCTTCAAGCACACACACACACACACACACACACACACACACACACACACACACACACACACACACACACACACACACACACACACACTTCCTCTAATCAACACTTCACACACTACAGCTAAATCTAACCTGAGGTCATACACACACACAAACAAACAAACAAACAAACAAACATCACTGCTGTGCTAAAAGAAAACATCCAAGCACACACAGGCAGCAGGGGCCGGCTGTCGCTGTGTGTCTCTGACAACTGTTCTGTGGGAATGTACTCAAATTCAACAGTCATTTACAAATGAGCTCCCAAATATGATGGCGTTGCAAGACGGCTGGACAAACGTTCAAAGCGTCCAAAGCCAGTTCAGACTGAGGGGGCAAATGAATCAACATGGAAGTCGGGAAGCAGCCCCCGAGGTTTCCCCCCAGCCTGGCCGAGCGCTCGGATGCCTGTCTCTTTCACTGAGAGGAGCCTCTGACCGGCTCTGACTGGCTAGCCTATCTCAGACGAACTGAACTCTTTTGCAGCTGAAGGGGTTGCCATGGGGATTAAGCGCTTTAAACGTGGCAGGACCTGTGCCAGGAGGCCCCGCCCCTTCCTGCTGAGTGCCGCTGAGAGGGACAGGTGCAGCCTGAGAGAGAGGGAGGGAGGGAGGGAGGGAGGGAGGGAGAGAGGCTGCTAAAAGAACCCTCATAAAAGGAGGGGCGGAGCCTTGGCTGGGTCCTGCTAACCCTCAAGTTTAACGCAAGGACTTTGCTTCCCATGACCTCATGCACCAGCACTGCAAAATTCCTTCTCTACCTCTCTCTCTCTCTCTCCCTCTTTCTCTCACCCACTTTTTCTCTATTTGTCTCTCTCTCTCTTTGCCTCCTGTCTCCCTCTCTCCACCTCTCCACCCTTTCTCTTTCCTGCTTCTCTCCCTCTCTCTCTCTCTCTCTCTTTCTCTCTCTCTCTCTCTCTCTCTCTCTCTCTCTCTCTCCGGAGAGCTCTCAGGACTGTTTTCCACCACATTCTACAATTATGCTCTTTGATCCCCTCAATGTTCACCATCAAAAGTGGGGAACATGACAGCAGGAGAGGGGTAGGGGTGCTGCTGCTCTCTGATCAGGCTGCTCCACGCACCCCCACCACCTGGACATGTCACACAGCCAGACTGGACCTTCTCCATGAGACGGATGGGGCTGCAGCGCAGTGGAGCTGGGCAGT
>NW_028152768.1:12500-33542 GCF_951799395.1 Argentina silus | reverse complement strand
GATTAGCAATTCCCCCGACAGTCATATCGATGTGTTTCATATTCATTTTCACTTCCAGGAGAATATTCCTGCAGTAACAGTGATTCTGAACACTTTCCAAGATTTTAAAGCGACCTCTGGAGTTTGGCAGGACTGCAGTAGTTTCGAGACTAAAGTGGTTGTTATTGAGTTATTGAGTTGGATCAGAGAGATAATATCTGATTGGGAGCTCAGATTCCCTTTGTTTTTACATCCGAGAGATGCCACTTTGCCAAACACAGTCCATCAGAAGTTGACTGAGGTCTGCTACAATACAAACTGAAAAAGAATCATAACAAAAAATTAAATAAATTAACGATTTGAAATGTACACTGTTGATGGTATCTTGGTGATGCTGTCTCTTGATTCTGGAAGATTCTCACGTTGTACGTTGTGTGGTTATCAGAATAAAGTAAAACGTGAACATTGTACAGTAAGTGCTCTGTCAGTTCCGATTGCAGGGTACACGGTTACAAGCACTGGGAGTTAACACACTCTCAAACACACCTACACACACACACACACTCTCACACACACACACACACACACACACACACACGTGAAAGCTCGACAAGTTTCACATAAGCTGATTCAGACCCAAGTTGGTTGCAGGCATTTTTAAATCAAAGTTAAGACATTATCGCTCTCAGGCTAGGAACAGGATCAGTGTGTGTGTGTGTGCACGTGTGTGTGTGTGTGTGTGTGTGTGTGTGTACTGAGGAAGGGGTTCTGTAGTTAGGAGTTTAAGAGCGGAAGAGGAGCCGGTGTAGAACCAGTCTTGATGTTGGGGAAGCCCACCGGCGCTTTCTGTTCAAACATTTGAAAGGACTAACCTGCCGAGCCGAAGCTGCAGCGCCCAGGCGGCAGGATTCCCACTGTTCCTGTTTCTCCTTACTTTGAGGAATTTTATGGTGAACAAACTCCCAACGCTCCAGTCACACACACACACACCCTCCACCCCTAGACAGATATACCTGCCTCAGCAAAAACTATAGAGAGAGAGAGGTAGAGTGAGAGAGACTGAGAGAGAGAGAGAACTTTCCAGGCACAAAGATAGAAAGAGAGATATCTCTAGTTACTCCTCTGTGGGGACATCACAGTCCTAGAGAGAGAGAGTGGCATAAGAAACTTTCCAGAAAAATATCTCAATTATTCTCAAACTTACTTCATAAGTAAGTTTGCAAAGACAGGGTTTTGAGGAGATAGTTACCAGAATGTGTGAAGGGCCAAGGGGTTGATTTTGGAAAAGATATTTGAAGCACACACCACTGAGCTCAAATGAATACAAGCGAGGCAGGTAACCAATACACACACTAGAGTGTGGCTTCGCAGAGGGGGCGAGGGGAGGGGGGGGGGGGGGGGGGGGGCACGGACACAAGTTAGTATGAGGGACAGACAACGTAGGCTGGCTGGGCGCTGGATGTGCCACATATCTCAAGAACCATTGTGTCATTTCACTACGACCTGCCTGTACAACCACCAGACTGAGCATCATATGGGGGACGATAGTATAACTGAACCAGTGGTGAGTTAACATTACCAATCTCCCGCCGTAGATTGAAGACCCGTCTCTTCATCAGGCTACATCTTAAAGGACCCTCCTAAAGGCCTCTTCATCCCCACTACCACTGTACAAGTTTCTCTCCTGTTAATAAAAATAATAATTAAAAAATAGGTCATTTTTCCTTCTTCTAGCATTGTGACTGCCAACAGCCCCTGGTCCTAGCATAGATTACTTTATCTTATGATGACCGATGGATAGATGATTCACTTACTTAAACAAATGTATTTGTTGTAAGTCGCTTTGGATAAATGCCATGAAGGCGTCTGCTAAATGCCATGATTGTAAAATGTTAACATGGTAATAACACCTACACCTACAGTACAGGGCAGCCTTTGGCCTTGCCAGCAAACCAAATCCCTGACGTGGCCAAACTATGGTTTGACTGCAGAGCTCATTGCGTTCACACTTGTGTCGACTGTGTTGATGAACTTTTATTTTTAATGAATGAACTAGTTTTAAGTCTCTCCAACATGGGTTGAGGTCCACATTCCATTCCAGAGGTGCAGGGATGGAGAGAACAACAGAAAGAGCAGAAACACAAAAGGAGAGAGAGTGGAAGTATGTCTGGGGCGCGGCGTGACGCTGTGACACACTTCTGGAACAAGCCGATGCCCCTCTCTCTCCTCTCTCTCCTCTCTCCTCCTCTCGTACGCCCGCGGGTCCTTGTACCGTTAATTGCTGCCTCTACACAGCCTGGAGACTCCACACACTGTCGAAAGCTCGCATCAAAGAAGCCACGCGCTCAAGTTTATGAAATTTTTATTCAATATGTTCACTTCTCATCCCCTTTTTCCTCTTTCTTCCTTTTTCTATTCCCCACCTTGCCCCCCCCCCCCCCCCTCCCTTTTCACCATCGCCACCAAACAGACAAGAAAGCCTCTCTCTCTGCCATGTTTTCAGCTTCCACTTCCTTCCTGCCCAGAAGCACTGGTGTATGTCGTTAGTTCTCCCAGACTCCTACGTCTGCCAGGAGCAAAAGACCTGATTGGGATAAAGGAGAGAGAGAAGGAAAGAAAAGAGGAGAAGAAGAAAGGGGGGTCTGTTGGTGGGTGCGACTCTCTACAGAGCTCGGTGGAAGACAGTGAGATCACTTAACTAATTACAGAGGAGGGGAGAGGAGCGACACAGAGGAAACAGAAAGAAGGAGAGGGGTTCTCTTCTCCCTGTGGACACAGTACACTAAAGGGCTTAGTTTCATCATACACCCCAACACACACACACACACACACACACACACACACACACACACGCACGCACACACACACACGCACACAACACATACACACACGCACACACGCACACCCCAACACAACACACACACACACACGCACACTCACATACACACACATGCAGGCACACACACACACAGGCACACACACACACACACACTTTGTCTTCACACAAGATGGCTCTGGATTCTATAAACTATTACAGATTGCGGAGGTAATCATGAGTGTTCACTTGGATGTGTTCCTCCGCTGGTGTTACTCAACGACTGCTTCACTCCAGGTCTTATTTTACACCCTCGTTGCCCAATGAAGACAGACAGGCGTGATCACAGTTCGCCTTTGATTGATGTACCTTACACATTACCTACTTCTCTGCCTCTCTCTCTCTCTCACACACACACACACACACACACCACAATACACATTCGTTGACTCGTTGGTCATCCATCAGAGCACTGACTGTTGTTTCTGCCCCCACGTGTCACACCCCGGTATAAATCACTCAGGCTGATTTCAGGGGCCAGTGTTTAAATAATTAAAGAGCTTTAATTCATCAGGATTTAACACCCTCAAACTGTAGAGCTGACAGAGAGAGAGAGAGAGAGAGAGAGAGACAGAGAGAGAGAGAAGTGAATGTGTTGGGAATGATTCAACTACACTGATACATTTGTCACATGTATAAAGGTTTTATTAGAGCAAAACAAACAGAAGACAACAGGTATATCAGGTATAACAGGTATATCAGGTATAACAGGTATATCTCTGAACCAACGCCCCTTCAGCCAGGCAGACACTCTCTTACCTGCCACCATGACAGTAGCATTGAATGCCAAGACGAGGCTGGATGGTGAGGGTTTGGAAACCATGACATGGATGACGATGATGAAAGTCAAGTGTTTTATTAAGTAAAAGAAACATGCTCATTGTTGACATATTCATTTATACATCATAAGGAAACGTCTTCAATAACTTGTTTTCTTCTTACAACACTACCCTCCGACTTAACACGAACAAAGCAGGCAAAATAGGTCAACGCAAAAAGAGTTTACTTATGTTAGTAGTTGAGAAAGAAAACATATATTTATTTAACTTTTCAAACATTTTCTGGCCCAGAAAAAGAAAAAAAAAATCACTCCCATTGTCACCAAACATTTGATGACATCACTTTTATGTGATGTCATCCATTGCACATGTATGAGATATTTCAATGAAACCTTTTAAATTAAATACCTAAGTATGGCCACTTGTACACGCTAAGAAAAAACGGTTCTACCAAGAACCAAACATTTATTCTTCGGGTTATTCGGACGCCCCTGTAGGAGAACCTTTTTTGTTAGAGAACTCTAACAAAAAACTAAAGAAACACCACAAAATACATCCCTAACAAGTTCAAACGGTTAACGAAAGGCCATCAGAGAACTGTAGTGGAGGGACGCTCCATGAACCCCTGGCAGTAATTCTGGGTAATGTGTAAGTATCGTATTGAGAGAGGGAGTTACAGCATCTCTGCAAAGAGTGACCAGATTGTCTTTGTTGGGATAGATGGGCTCTACGAACACACGTCTTCAACAACGCATCAGAAAACGTTCACTGTCGACATCAGGGCCTCATTCAGTAGCACACAACTGAAAACGAACACAGAAACAAACGTTCTTATTTAGAACAATGTTTTACTCCGTCTGGGGCCTACTAGACGTGGCCCTGGTGTGACACAGAAAGGGAGTCCTCTGTCACCTAATGGGGTCTGCATAGAATGGTCTCTTAAAGCATATTTGATGCTGTGCTGGAATGGGGCAGTTCCAGTGTTTGGACAACAAGGAGTGATGGAACTCTACTGCCCTCCTCTGGCAAAGCATGTGTAACTGCAGACTGCTGGGAGTCAAATACAGTAGGTGCATTACATCCAATTTTTCCAATTCTCTTCCATAAATGACAGCTACTGCCCACCACAATCAGTCAACACTGCAGAGGCTCCACACGTCTCTATGGGACAATAACAAGAGGTACAGAGAAACATAAAAACGGTCCAAGAAATTAAAACATAACTTCCCACATTGAATATTCTTTACAATGGAAAAACTGAGACTGACTCGCCTTCCTGTTAGAACAGAACAATAATCAACTTTTCATACAATCCTGACCTTGAAGGGGTAATCTGGGATCGGGACATACATTTTTGGACTTTGCGTTGAACTTGCCTCATGAGCTTAGTTCAACGGTCTTACCCCATCAAAACCCCCCTAAAGCTTCATTTACTCCATTGTGTGTAAACAATGTCATTAGAAACAAACAATGTACAACATGGCGGCAGTGTCATACTGATCACATGGATGGTCACATGTTCCACACAGAGGTCCAGTTATGTATTTGAGAGTGGCTACATGCCTCCAGCCCCGTCCCTCAGCTGCTCACCAAACAAAGTGGCGGGAAGAAGGCTTTGTTTTTGTTTGAATCCCATATTTCCCCTTTAACTTAAGGATAGTAAAGCACAAAAAAAAACTAAACCTGGACGAGCGCTTAGTGGCAACTTCCAATGGCATCGAACAACAACAGATCCTCATGGGTCTGTCCTCCCGGAGTGACCTGGGTCACGGTAGTACTACGGTATTAGGTGTATCTGGTTATATTGCTGCTTGCGTTGAAGAGTGATGAATCTACCGTGTGTGTTTGTTGACAGAAGGGAGCCACCTAGTGGTTGAACCCCTGTGTTACAGTCTCAAGTGTTGTCGACAATAAGAAAGTCTCAGGTACATCATGACACAATGACACCAATGAGTGAACGGCTCAAATAAAGATGATTCAGCGGATTATGAACGATCTAACAAGACGACAGGAGTCTACGGAGACAGAGCTTAGCATGTTGCTCCGGTTATGCCGCTCCCTATTCCAGAAAGCACATGAACAATGTTTTTTTTTTTTTTTTTTGTAATGTTTTCCTGTTTATTTCGTGAGTAATAATTGTCTAATGCATTTTTTTTTTGTCTAAATATCAAACTGATAGCGGTGTTTCTCTGCTGAGTAGACCTCTAGGTTCCTGGACACTTAAGACAGGCCGTCGACCCACTAGCTCTCTGCTGCCCACCACACTGATGGACCTGTGTGTGGGGGGCGGGGCAGCACTTGCCCTCCAAAGACCCCCCCCCCCCCCCCATCCCTCTTTCACCTTTTCCCTCCTTACTGCCTGCCGATGAGCTGACACCACCTCAGTTCTCCATGAGGGAGCGCTGTAGAGCCTCCTGGATCATTGTGTGCTCGTCTGTGGCGTAATCCTGCAGAAGAAGAAGACACAGTAAAAACAAGAAGACGTGACAGAGAGAACAATGTGCCAGACAGAGAATTGCAGACAGGAAGGAGAGAAAGAGGAGTGTGTAGAGAGAGAGAGAGAGAGAGAGAGAGAGAGAGACAGAGAGACAGAGAGAGAGAGAGAGAGAGAGGGGCAGAGAGAGAGAGGCAGAGAGAGAGAGAGACAGAGGCAGAGAGAGAGAGAGACAGAGGCAGAGAGAGAGAGAGGCAGAGAGAGAGAGAGACAGAGAGAGAGAGGCAGAGAGAGAGAGAGGCAGAGAGAGGGGGGGGGTGGAGATGTTGAAAGTCATGTTGTTTGCTGTGTGTTACATAACTTCTGTTAACATGTGACGCATACATGCTCACAACGCCACCTAGGACAGCCTGCTTACCACAAACGTATCGTAGGAGAAGGTATGTCTAATCTTGAGGTGCTGAAAGAAGTCTGCGCTCCTGTAGTTAGGGTCTCCCCAAGGCATAGAGGCACAGATGGGACACACCTACACACACACACACACACACACACACACACACACACACACACACACACACACACACACACAGTGTAGACAGGGTAGTTAGTCATACAGGCTGGGGACAGACAGCTGTGGATGTGTTTGATTTAGGAGCCACTGTAATAATCCTAAACTCTCTCTCTCGGTTTCTCAGGTCTAAATCAGTCATTAAGGACAAAACAGAAACCAGTGGAGACATCTTATAGAACTGTAAATACCAACTGGTTACCATGTATTTAGAGGTGTGGAAGAAATGATGCAGTGAAATTGTATAAACATTAGTTCAATCATTTTTCACCAGCCGTGACACATTCAGACAGAACACTCCATGATGCAAAGTGGTATAAATGATCTTCCTCTCAAATACACCACTCCTCTTCTCTTCTCTCTCTCTCTCTCTCATTATGTATGCTCTGCTGTTCCCTGCCAATTGCAACCACACCTTTAAAGCTCTTATCAAATCAAACCAAATTGCATTAGTCACGTACATCTCATCCAGCTGGAACTGACACAGTGAAATGCTTTGAAATGCTATCAAGCCCCGAGCTGAAAGAGTCCATAGAGACGCGTGTTCACACCATCCAAGTGGTGCACTTACATTTCATACAGTAACACACACACACACACACACACACACACACACACACACACACACACACACACACACACACAGCTTTCTGTTCAGGGTTTCTGTTCAGATCATATTTCAAGATGGACGTCTCACCACGTGTCGTGTGTCCCGGGCATGCTGGGAAGTGCAGTGCTCCACCAGGCCGTCCTGGGCCAGGTTCTGGCAGTTGCAGTAGGGACAGGAGAAGGTGTAGCGGTTCGGCACGGGGCTGGCGGAGAGCGACAGGGAAAAGAGGAGGAAGGTAGACGTAAGGTCTCGGAAGAGAGGAGAGGAGAGGATAAAGAGCTGTGCTTCTATACAAACAACAACAAACGGTGTCAGGCGTAGATGGAAGGTCGTTTCCGTGGACGTTTCAGAGCCACAATTAAGGTAAGCTGCAACAAAGATTACAATATGAATCACTCCCTTTATCTCTCTCTCACTCTCTTAGTGCCTTCATCTCCCCCACCCACCACCTCATACACTCACACTCTCTCTCTTAGTGCCTCCATCACCCCCCCCCTCTCTCTCTCTCTCTCTTTCTCTCTCACCCAATGATGGCAGGCTGGGTCTGGGCGGTGGTTCTCACTCCCTCCTCAATGTACTCCTGGTATTTAGAGCAAGCTGCTGTGTGGCCTCTCATCTGAGACAGGCCCACCTGACAGGGGAGCGAGGGGGGGGGCAAGATATCAACACCAATACCAGTGCAAAGATATCAACACCAATACTGGTGCATATCACATTTATGTACAACCTTACTTGCTATACAACATACCTGTGCCCCACAGCCCTTGCATGCCCCCACTGAAGAGTGGATGAGGTTCTCAAGCTCAGTGGCTTTGTCCCAGTGGCCCAGTGCTGCCCTGCACACAGCACACACCGGCTTCTGGGGCCGCAGACACTCCTGCAGGCAGCTCTGACAGAACCTGACAGTAGAACGAGTACAACGAGTAGAACAGAGTAGAGAGTGATGTCAGCAGAAGGGGGGGCAGTAACATAGGATCATAAAACAAGATGGGGGGGGGGGGGGGGGGGGGGGCAAGTGTGGGAGGAGAGGGTAATAGAAGGGAGGATGGACAACAGAAACAGAAAAGGGAGGGTGGGCAGCATTACTAAAGACTGTTGCTGTGATGATTATTACTACTATGTAGGCATGTATCAATTGTTTGAACATGCAAGTTATTTGCATAATCGGTGGTGAGGTACATAATCGATATTGTCCTAGCATGTGTAAGTGAACTTCTGAAAGCCAACATCAAACAGAGTGCAGGAAACGAAACCGAATGATCAACGTCCGAACTCTGACTCACGACACATAAAACAATACATTAAAGAGACATGGCAGCCTATATATCGACAGTCAAATGAATCACTGACAAATGTCATCTTCTTTTGACGTGTATTTTGTGGATAAACTACAATAAAAACGTAGAATTGGTTTTCGAGGTTTCACTTCCTGAAACCATGGGAAAAAAACAACCCTCAGAGGACGTAGGGAATTGTAGTCCTTTCCAAGTCTACAAGAACGCGTAAATTCCATCCTTAAACTACACGTTCCATAATTCCTAAAGCCCCTACCTTGATGTAAACAAAACTGAAAGTAAAGCACGGCTTTATGAACTTAAACGGTTTAATAGGACTACATTCGCTACGTTTTAATGTCAACGCGAAAACACTCGTCAGTTGCAACATATACATAACTGTCAAAAGCATTCTACAACGCTGATTTAGCTACCCAATGTTGGGAGCTAACCAGACCCAAACAGGTTCGGATATGTTGCTGCTGTGCTATGCTAACTAGCTAGCTAGCTCTCTGCCAGCTAGACACAGCTCAGACAGCTCTGCCTCTATAGATAGCCTGCTAGCTCACTGCTATTTGGTCGATGCCCTCTCGATAAAATCCAAAAGATAATCTCCCCAAAACCAAACTCACGTATGACCACACTGTGTTGTGACGGGGCTGTCGAAAATTTCGAGACAAACCGGACAGACGAACTCTGTCACGTCTCTGTCTCCTCCAGAAACATTTTTCTTTTGATGTGCAGAACTAAAGCTTCCTCCTAGCATCGCCATTTCTTCTCTTCCTCGGCCGGGTTGTCGAGAGAGCTGCGAGTGTTCGCCGTTCAACGTCACAGTCCCGTCGCGAGGAGGAGGAGGGGGGGGGGGGAGGGGAGGGGGGGGGGGGGGGGGGAGGAGGAGGGGAGGAGGGGGAGGAAGAGGAGGGGAGGAGGGGGAGGAGGGGTTTGTCTCGTTTGCCTGGGAATCTAGAAATCAAGGATTTTTTAAATTCATTTCCATTTGTTTGTTTGGTGCTTAGCTCTTAACTATGCATTTTAGAGACTGTGAGATACCATGCACCATTTCACCATAGAGAGACTGACATAATATAATAATAAATGGCATTTAGCTGACGCTTTTATCCAAAGCCACTTACATTGCAGTGAGTATAAATGGCCCCGGCGGGAATCGAACCCACAACCTACTGAGCCACACAGGACATGACAATCCAATATCATTTCCCGACATTTGGCATGTATGAAACACTGAAGCAAACACGGTTCTGGCCTGATGTTTAATAAGCAAAAATAAGGTCATCGTCAAAATAAAAATGTAAAACATATATATAGTATAGGCGCGCTCTGGTCACGACCAAGCCCCTCGAGACAGTGCACGTGCGCCAGCTGACGCCGATGACGGCCTGTCAGTGTCAGAAGTCCGCACATGCGCAGCAGGCGGACGGGGGTTTCCAGCAGCAGACCGAAGAGAAGGTAAGGTGCTGCTGGGGGTTTGTGGCGTCTGGCTTAAAACGGTACGGTTTACGATGGCCACGACGGAGCACGGTGGCGTACGAGTCGACCCATCACCCCGCTGTTTCACTTTAGGACACTGATATCGTTTGATAGCGACGTGAGAACCCCCCTGAGTTTCTCATCTGTGTGTGCCGATGTGTAATGAGGGGAGGCTGGTGGGCTAGCTCCGCGTAGAGATGGGCGTTCTCTGGCTGGACTGTGAGGGGGGCCCACGGCCAGTCGAATCCACTGCTGGGGCTAACGGCAGTTAGCTAGCTAGCTAGCTAGCTTGATGACTAACCCAGCCTGTAAACGCGTTTCTCACTACACTAGCTGCCGTTTTCGGACGTTGCGGATCAGCCTGACGTATTTAGATAATTTTCATGATCAATATCCGAGCTCGAGCGCACCAGCAACACACGCACTGTCAGATCGAGGGGACCGAGCTGGCTAGCTCGCTAGCTAGCTGACTGGCTAAGCGGAACACTGCGCATCCAGTCCCATTGACTTCAAGACTCGTATCAGAAGCAGCTTCATCGTTATAAGCGTGCTTAATTTACACCTGCGTTTTAGGAAACCCACTAGCCCATCATTTACCCACCTACGAAGGATAGGCTGATGGATAGCTGCTAAGCTAGCTACAGTTGTAGCGACCATGTCCACACCTTGGCCAGGCAGGACAGTGGAGGTATATAGCTGTGGCTTGGCCAGATGTCTTGGTATTTCTTTCTTCCCG
Organism: Argentina silus; assembly: GCF_951799395.1. Classification (NCBI taxonomy): domain Eukaryota; kingdom Metazoa; phylum Chordata; class Actinopteri; order Argentiniformes; family Argentinidae; genus Argentina; species Argentina silus. Next base: position 22,799 of record NW_028152768.1, on the reverse strand, counting down.
TGAAAGGGTAACACCAGCTCGCATCCGCGCAAGGCTAGCTAGCTAGCTAACTGAAACGAGCCTGCTATGTTGACCTAGCTAGCTTTGATAAGGTAGCAGAATCGGTTGGCGAAAGCTACCTGTATCGAGGACGACCATAGATTGTAGCGAGTCAATTGACGCATACCCGAATGTCAAAAGGATGTTGTCGATGTCGTGAAATGCAGATTTCGATGCTGTGCATAAAGGGCGTTTTTTTTTTTTTTTTTTGCCAAGCTGTGGGCAGAATGATTATTCTTGGTTAGGAAATCAATCCAGTTCTGTAGGCTATAACAGCCTACAGTTGTCTCTCCATGACGCATGTATTAGGAAGGCTATCTTGCTGCTCTGAGCTGTTTATTTGATCATCCATGCGAGGTGGATATTACCGTGGCTGGCTAAATGATTGCATAGCGCAAGGAGGGGAGACACGGACGGGGGCTCTCATCCATCCAACACACAGCACGTTTTCGGTGTCAGTGGTTGAGTGGGGAGTGTGTGTGTGTGTGTGTGTGTGTGTCCCCTCCCCCTCTCACGCACACGCAAACACCCCCCCCCCCCCCCGATAATGATAACTCCCCCCTATGACTAAAACCCATTTGTTTCAACGGGACGTATTATGCGTGGTTTTCATTTCTTTTGGCTTCGGCTTTTTTTTCTCTGAATCACCCGATGATGTCAGCATCGCATTCTTTCAGCTGGCAGAATAAATGCCGATTGAGTGAAGAGGGCACGAGACCCAGAGCTCAACACATCGTTCTTATTGACACATTCCCAGACAGTGTGCCAGCCTGTTTTGAGTTTGTATGCGTGTTCATATTGCTTTCTGTTGTTGCAGCTCGGGAGGCACACCATTAAGATCACGCCCCTGCAGTGACCTTGAGCTCCCTACTCTGTGATGAATGAGAAGCGGAGGGTGGACGCCTGGATGCAGCTCAGGACCAGCAAAGCGTGAAGCAGCAGCCCCTCTTGGCCTTCGCCTGAACCCCATATCTGCTCTGGAGAGCATGCGCGGACCTTGAGCTAATGAACAACCCGGACATGCTAACCCTAACCCTAACCTGACTGGCAACAGCCTAGCCACCCCAATTAAAAGGAGGAAGGAAGCAGTCAAATTCTCGAAGCAAGTCCGAAGATGGTGACCGTTTGCTGACTGGCCCAGAGGTGCATTTCTGTGCCCCCTCTTCCTTAAGCCTTCAACAGAGACTGTGTGTGTGCGCGTGTGCGTGTGTGTCCTGAGATGGCAACAGAGAGGGGTGCCTGAGAAGGGCGTCCCAGAGCGGGGCATGAGAGAGGAGAAGGGCAGGGGGGGTCACGGCTGACGCTGTCCGCTGCCGCCAATGGATGCCAAACTGAGAGAGGACCTGTTCCGGAGGTACGTGGCGTCCCTGGAGAGGCGACTGGAGGATGGCGGGGCGCACCCGGGGACAGAGGGGGGCAGGCACGGGGACAGCGAGGCCCTCCTCTCCACGGCCACAGCCCTGCTAGGGGCCTACCAGCCAGAACCGGGCCAACGGTTCCGCATGGTGCGGTTCTATGAGGTGGTGGAGAACGCGCAGCGCTGCCTGAGGAGCTGCAGCCTCCGGGGCCTGGAGAGGGCCTTCCACACCCTGGAGACCATCTGCACCAACCTGCTCCTCTTTCCCTGGAAGAAAGAGTTCAGGTGCATCAAGGTGAGTAACCTAGCGGTGGTACGGCTGCCCTCCTTTTTAATTATGTCACTAAACAATATGTACCAGTACCACTATGTACCAGTACCAGTACCAATATGTACCAGTACCAATATGTACCAAGTACCAATATGTACCAGTACCAGTCAAAAGTTTGGACACACCTTGCCAAGAGTGCAAAGCTGTCATCAAAGCAAAAGGTGGCTACTTTGAAGAATCTAAAATATAAAACATATTCTGGTTTGTTTAACCACGTTTTTGTTCACTACATAATTCCATATGTGTTCCTTCATAGTTTTGATGTCTTCAATATTAATCTACAACATAGAAAATAATAAAAAATAAAGAGAAACCATTGAATGAGAAGGTGTGTCCAAACTTTTGACTGGTGCTGTATAACGATAGTTGTATTTATTAATAATAACAAGGTTTAGTAGTACTCACCGCCTCTCCACCGCCTCTCTACCCCTGGAAGAAGGAGTAACGATGCCTGAAGGGAGGTGACAGGATGTGGTTAGGGTCAAGTGGATTCCTCCTTCCTCGCTGCCGTGTTGTGATAGATATCCATCTTTTTTCCTATCCCCCCCCCTCCCCCCCCCCCGGCAGACCTTCACAGGCCCATACGTGTACCACCTCCAGTCGGCCCTGTGCGACGCAGACATCCGCTCCCTCCTGCGTTCCATTGGCTACTCCCGGGACCACGAGCTCCAGTACCACGCCCGGGACCACCCGGGGGGCCCGCCCCACCTCCGGCAGCTGGCTTTCGAGCTGTTCCTGTCCCAGGCGGAGTGCCGTCTCCTGGGGGAGGTGGTGGCCCTGGCCCGGGGCTCGGCGTCGGAGCTGGAGGCCCTGGAGCTCCGGAGAGGCTGCCGAGACGACGCGGCCGGCTGTGCCGAGGCCCTCCGGAGGCGGGACAGTCTCGGGGCGGACATGGCCCGGCTCTCGGTGCGCCCGGTGGACATCGAGAGGGCTCACCCTCACCACCTGAGGCGGAGCGGGCGGCCCTCCAAGTCCGTGGACGTGACGGACGGGGCGGGCCACTGGCACGCCGCGGTGAACAAGCCCGTCCTGAAGGCCTCGCTGAGCCTGAGGAAGGAGCCGCTGTTCGTGGACGCGGAGGAGGACATGAAGGACGAGATTCTCAGACCCAGCACCTCGGCGTCGCTCTTCTCGGTGGCGGCCCCGCCCTCCTACAGCCCCGTGGCCGACTTCTTCCCCATCCAGTCGCCGCCTTCGGCCGACGCCTACTCCTCCTACCACCTCTCCTCGTTGGACGAGATCGACCTGTACACGGAGAGGGGCGGGGGGAGGCAGACTCCCTCCAGACCTCCGTCGAGAGAGCCCCGGGACGCCAGGGACAGCTGGGGGCTCAAAGCCCACGGAGGACTCCCCTCTCTGGGGGTCAAGTGCCAGGGCTGCGGCCTGGGCTGCTCCAGCCTGGCTTCCTGCCAGAGGTGTGACAGGATCCTCTGCCCTGCCTGTCATGACGTGGAGCCCTCCCCCTGCTGCGGCATGCAAGACTACCCCCCCAAATCCCCCAGGCCCCTCGACGGATACCTGCCGGTGAAGGAGAAGCTCTCCGTGTACTCCAACACTCAGTCTCACTCCCACCTCCACCCTCACCCCCTCACCCTCACCCACTCACACACTCACCCCCATCCTCACCCCCAGATGGCGGAGAAACCCCTGATGTCCACCAAGCTGTTTCCGAGCAAGTCGGTTGCCATGGCGTCGGCGATGGTCGCCAATAGCGACCGCGCGAGCCTGGGGGGGTCGCGCTGCGGGTTCTGTAACAAGCCGGGCGCCACGCACACGTGCGTGAACTGCTCCAAGGTGTCGTGTGACTCGTGCATGGGCCTGTATGCCAAGGACGTGTGCACGAGGAAGAACCCCCAGCACAGCTTCGTGCCCAACCATCAGCTCAACTTCAAGTCTGGCACCATATCACACCTGGTCTACCGGTGAGCCACCAGGGTGGAAGTGGCATATCTCTCTCTCCCTCTCTCTCTCTCACTCTCTCTCTCCCTCTCTCTCTCTCCCTCTCTCTCTCTCTCTCTCACTGCTCTCTCTCTTTGCTGTCCCTCCACCCCGCCCCTTGTACATTTTTTCTCCCCCCCCCCCCCCCCCCTCTCTCTCTCTGATGTTCGGTCCTGGAATGCACACTTCCCAGAGATTTAAATCTCCTTCCTTCCCGTATCTCTGCCTTGTACAAGTTCTGGCCTTTTTTTTTTTTTTTTTTGGTTGTATCTACTTCCTTTCCCTCGTACCATTCCACCTGCTCTTGAGTAGTCACGTGACGATGTCGTAGTGCTTCCCAGCCCCTCAAATCTCGTCCTCCTCGAAACAAAAACAAACAAACAAAAAAAACAAAAACAAGAAGAAGAAGAGAGCCGCTGGCTCGAAAGGAAGCCTGTGGAAAAGGACCCACGGCTTTGGGCTAACTCCTCGCTGAAGGATAACCTTCCCTCGTAGACACGTAGAGAAGACCGCTGGACTGACTTGCATTGTGTTACACAGAGGACCTTTTTAAACTTGAAAACCCAACGGAAAGACTTAAAAACAGACTAAAAACAGAACCCTTACACTGGAATTCAATAGTATATATTTTTAACTCTGCTTCTCCAGTCCACTTACGTGAGACTGTTAGTTGGGGGGGGGGGGGGGGGGGGTGGTGGTGAAAAAGAAGTTGTGGGTCTTTGGGGGGGGGGGGGGGGGGGGAATATATTGAGACAATGGTCAATTGCCATATACTCTATTTAAAGTATAATGCCTTGTAAATTTACCCTCAAATGTTTATGGTGTCTGAATGAGGTTGATCTGCTGCTGTTTGAAGTGTTGACATTAGAGATGTGGTGTTTCATGGACTCCTTACTGGTAAATAACCTGTTTTTGTTGTATCAGTTTCAAGTCTTGTGTTTCTCTCTCATTTTCCCTCTCACTCCACTCCTTACAACTCCAAGCTCTGAGTAGAGCTCCCAAATCCACTGATAAGTCTCCCAGAGTCTCCATGGGAGGTGGTGTTTGTTTTAGGGGGGGGGGGGGGCAATAAATTGCAAAGCGCCCTGGGAATTGAAGTCGTAAGGTGACAGGAAGGTGATCTTAAGTGGCAAATCATCCTTTGAAACCATATCAGATTGTAACTCCCAACAGTTGTGTTGCTTGCATTTGTGTTTATTGACAGAAAGAATAGACATTTGCTGTGGCCTGCAAAACATTAATTTAGACATCCTTTATAACAAACACAGCTGCTCTGTCTACCTCAAGTGCTTCCCCAAGGCTGATACTGCTGATACAGTTAAACAAGGCTCTGGGGATAAGGGCACTGATATGTTTAGAGGTGAAAACGTGTGTTTGTTTTACCGAACAAGGTCATGAAGGGAAGCTGTTAGCCGTGACTCACTGGGCCACCGCTGCCTACGACGACTCTCTCAACAGCACACCTCCATGTAGAGAAGGGCCATTTTATCTTGTCTTTGTGGAAAATTGCAGACCATCTTCCCGCCCCTGTGCCCCCACGGTGCAGTCGTCGTCGTCAACGAGAAACTGACTGAGTGGCCATGAGACGCGTGGTTAGAGCTCCACGTGCTCTCTGATGAGCTCTGCCAACGATGCTGTTACTTACGCCTGTCCAGACCTTTCCCCCCAGTAAGGGAAGGGTGGCGATAGGTTTGGATTTGGAATTTGGCATATCAGGTCTGGCACTTCCTAACTGATCAGTGATCCTATTCTCTCGTTGAAGAACAGAATACTGAACCCCCCCCCCCCCCCCCCCCCCAAAAAAAAATCCCCCTCTTCCACCTGTTACCTCATGAGCACTGATGGGGGTGATGGGACTGCACAGGTTTAGGCTATGTCCCTCAAACCTGCCAACTTATGTTAAGATCAGTGAGGTAGTTTTAGACTGTTGGGACACTGCGTTCGTGTGTCCAATAACTCTGGTTCTGATTGGTTCAAACAACACTAAATATTGGTTTTAGAGGTGTTGGTCCTCTGTGGCTCAGTTGGTAGAGCATGGCGCTAACATCGCTTAGGTTGGGGGTTTGATTCCTGCTGGGACCATATATACTGAAATGTATGCACTCACTGCAATGTCAGTCGCTTTGGATAAAAGTGTCAGCTAAATGGCAGATGTACAGTACCAGTCAAAGGTTTGGACACACCTTGCCAAGAGTGTGCAAAGCTGTCATCAAAGCAAAAGGTGGCTACTTTGAAGAATCTAAAATATAAAACATTCTGGTTTGTTTAACACTTTTTTGTTTACTACATAATTCCATATGTGTTCCTTCATAGTTTTGATGTCTTCAATATTAATCTACAATGTAGAAAATAATAAAAAGAAAGAAAAACCATTGAATGAGAAGGTGTGTCCAAACGTTTGACTGGTGCTGTAGGTGTTGATGGATGCATCTTAATAGTCTAATGTGTTTTAGTTTCCTTGTCTGCTCATCCTGTCGTCCGCGCTCGTGTGAAGTCACTGGATTCCTGTCCAGGTCTTCATCTTCAGTGTGGATGGACTTACCTGACTTACCTGACTTACCTGTCTTACCTGTCTTACCTGTCTCTGTTCAGCCCACCTTGGACTGCTGAGATGCATCTGACGGGGCTTGTTGAGTCCCGTTGGGTTGGGTTTGAGTAAGGCCAACTGAAATATCATACTGTACTAGTCCTAGTCCCTGTCTGGAATGGCCTTAGGGAGTCGTGCAATCCACCTTTGACCTCTGCTCCTTAATCTATTGATTCTTGAATGAGAGGGAGAGAGAACGGATGTGTTTTTAAATGTCTCTGTTTCAACCCCTCCTGTCCTCTCGCAGCAGATACAGAGATGAACCTGTCTGAACCCTTGGATAATAACATGCAGCCTGTTCTAATCGGGGTGACTATTGTCGAACATTGAGCCATCGAGCAAAACTGATCAAATTGCCAAATGAAGAACACGTGATAGAAAAGTCATCGTTGATCGGAATTGCGCAGAATGTTTTTTCTTTTTTTTGGGTGAACGATCCCCCGATGTGCTATTGTTAGCCTGGTGTCTGGGACGGAGGAACACTGTTCAATAGGACTGGAATAGATCATTATCATCGCCCTGGAATGACTGGCCTTGTTGAGCCTTTAGGCGTCATTATATCATAAGACTTCCAATGTTTATCCAAGAGGAGATGTCGCTGAGCTCAGCCTCGCGGTGTCTTAAGCAGCTGCTGCGGTTAAGGAGGGTAGAACCATGGGAACAGTGTCACAACACTGTCAGTCCACGTGTCATGGCTGAGTGAGTGTGGGTGGGTGGCTGAGTGAGTGAGTGTGTGTGTGTGTGTGTGTGTGGGTGGGTGTGGGTGTGTGTGGGTGCCTTTGTGCGCCACTGTAAGTCTGCGTATCATGGCTGAGTACTTGTGGGTGTGCGCGTGCCTGTGTGCGCGTGTGGGTGTGGATAAGACAAAGGGCTATACATCTTCAGTCCTCAGGGTCTGCTGTTAATTGGTGGGCATTGCTAGCTTGTAGTAAACAGCCCCTGCAAGGGAAACAAGATGATGTATGCTGCCTTCAGTAAGTATTCAGGCCCCTGGACTGTTGTGTTCCAACTTGCCTTTAAAATAGATTTAATTTATGTTTTGTTTTTTTGTCATTAGTCTATACAAAATATCCTCTTATGTCAAAGTGGACATTTTTTATTTATTTTTTTTACTAATGAATTAACAATGAAGTTGAAATGTCTTGAGTCATATTATTCACCCCCTTTTGCTATGACACTTCTAAAATTAGCTCAAATGCAAAAACACCCAAACAATGTGAAAAAGGTCCAGGGGGGTGAATACTTACTGAAGGCGCTGTATGTCTTTATATCACTATATCAATATCAGTCAATACTCGGCCGACCGATCAAAACAGGAAAACGCAGTCCCAAAGCGCTGCTGCCCTGGAGTTCTGTAAGTGTGTTTCTACTCAGGAAATGCACCGAGCCAGTTGGACATCACCCCACCACCATCACCCCCATCTCCTCTTTTCTCTCTCTGGTTATTTTACCGGTATTAAAAGTGATGGTGTTGTCTGTACAGCCCCCCCCCCCCCCCCTTCCCTTCCCTTCCCTCCCCACCCACCCACCCTATTTGGCATGCTCTCTATAGGCCCAAACCCACTCCTCTACCCCCCCTGCCCACTTTAAGGTCTACCCTCACCCCCTCTCCCCCTCCCCCTCTCCTCCCCCTCTACCTGTTGACAGTGACACTGGTGAGCATCTGAACAATGTCTGTGTAGAGACCCCCTCATCTCTACACGGGCATACAGGGGGGAGGGGGAGGGAAAACAGCCAAAATTGTTAGTTGGTGAATATATAAATGAAGAAATGAGGTTTTATAAAAATAATTTCAAGAATAAAATTCTGAAAAAAACATTGTGTCCCTTTGTGTGTTATTTTTTTGTTCCGTATTGAACACTGCAATGACTGTCGCTGTGATTTCACCATTCACCTGTACTGGGATGTATTTCTCCCATCTGACCAGCAGAGGGCGATAACTACCCACAGATCACACACTGACACTACCAATACCTGTTTCGGGATGTTACACACCCAATTACACATACTTTACAGACCTGGGTCTGTACCTCAATAGCCTCCGCAAGAAACATCTAGAGAATCTTTCACAGAATCTTTCTCTGACAATTTCTGACAATATGTTCTGATTTAGTGCAATATGTATATATATCAAAACTTGTATGTTTGTCTGTTTACCAATGCTACTTATTTAGATGGATGGACCCTATGTTTATTTAGGTACCCCAGACACAGAGTCTGCCTGCTTCTGGACTAAACCACACCAGGCCTGTAGGTTAAGCCTACAGTACCTTAATGTGATGATGTACATTGATGTGATGATGTATATTGATAATAACAAAGGTATCCATAGAAACAATTCCCAGTTGTAGTTTGTAGTTCCCATGCATAGTTTGACTTTTTAGCTTGAGGGCGGGAAAAAAATAAGTTTTCCAAGTGTTTTCCCAGTGGGAGGGGCCAGGGGGTGGGGCCAGGGACAAAGACAGTAAGGAGGACAATTTGAAAATGTACACATACTACTTTTCTTTTAATAGTGCCAAACGGGGGGGGGGGGGGGGGGTGGTGGTGGTATGCTATCCATTCATAAATGATGGCGGCACAGACAACATGGTATATTAATATCACAGCACCTGCCTCCCTGTCTCTGCCAATCACATCAGGTCATGTTCAGCGACCGTGGAAGTTGTGATTCAGTTCAACCGCGGCTGGTTTGGAATCGGAACACTTCCTGAGAGGACCACAGATGACCGTCTGCGTGGGGACTGAGTCTGTGGGGACTGAGTCTGTGGGGACTGAGTCTGTGTGGGGACTGAGTCTGAGTGGGGACTGAGTCTGTGGGGACTGAGTCTGTGGGGACTGAGTCTGTGTGGGGACTGAGTCTGAGTGAGGACTGAGTCTGTGGGGACTGAGTCTGTGGGGACTGAGTCTGTGTGGACTGAGTCTGTGTGGGGACTGAGTCTGTGTGGGGACTGAGTCTGTGTGGGGACTGAGTCTGTGGGGACTGAGTCTGTGTGGGGACTGAGTCTGTGGGGACTGAGTCTGTGGGGACTGAGTCTGCGTGGGGACTGAGTCTGAGTGAGGACTGAGTCGGTTGTTCACAAGGTTCGTTGTTTGTAGTCCAGAGCGTAAGATGGAAGATGGAGACGCCTTGTGTCAGATGAGGCTGATACCACATCACGTACATACAAACACAAACACACAATAATATCACATCACGTACATACAAACACAAACACACAATAATATCATATCACATACACCTGTCAGATCCTCTCAGGCTGATCAGAGGTCTAAGTGAAGCCCATCCACAGACCAGGGGTGGAGAAACACTGAGACCATCCACCGGGGGGCGTGGTAGAGACAGAGAAGAGCAGGGCAGGGGTCTCTCTGAGAGGCGGGCGGGTGAGGGGTGGAGGCGGGGGGGAGGCGAGGGTGGGGGCGGGGGGGGGGGGGGGGCGAAGGTGGGGGTTTGTTGTGTGAGCCTCTGTCACTCAGCTCAGCGCCTGCCTTCATCATCGTCTCCCCCCCCCCATGGGAGTTGTCAGATTTCCGCTGACAAACGACCAAGCAGCCCCTCACCGGCTGCCCCCCAGGCGGCAGGAAGACACACACTGGGTTGTGAACATTAGTGCTCTGCAGGAGCGGGAGAGATAATGACAGATTACAGCACATTTACCCCTCTGCTGTTCCATGGCCACCGTTTCAGGGAGGAGGAGCTGAGGCCTCCAGATGAAACGCAGTCATTGCAGCTAAAGATGGCGGAACTGTTTTCAAAGTCGTTCAAACAAACTAACAAACTAATTAAAAGTATTGTCCCTCCGGAGAGGGTGTTTGGTGCTAGAGTGTTAGACACACACACACACACACACACACACACACACACACACACACACAGACACACACACACACACACACACGCAGACCGACACACACACACACACACACATAGATGTTGTTCTATCCCATGCCTGTTTCTCTCCCTCCTCCCTTTTCATCCCTTCCTCCCATTTTCCCAGTCTTTCTCCACAGTCCTTTCCCATCATTCCTGAAGAAGTGGATCTTATGACC
>NW_028152768.1:5000-7500 GCF_951799395.1 Argentina silus | reverse complement strand
TGTGTGTATGTGTGAGAGAGAGAGGCAAAGTGTGTGTGTGTGTGTGTGTGAGAGAGAGAGAGAGAGAAAGGCAGAGCAACTTCTCTCATTTGTATTGTGTGTGTGTGCTCTGCTACAGTGCATGCTGTGAGTGTGATTCTTGTCTGGGGTGAATGTGTGTATTCAAGGGTGTAAGTCAAACACGCTTCACAAAACCCAAAATGAAAACAGAGTTAAGGCGCGAGAATTGGGGGATGTTTTGTATTCAACCCTTTACCACTGTTGAGGAGAGACGAAAACAAACATGATGGTAAACTCTTACACCACAGCTGACATTTTACTGGAGGCCTTCTGTTTCTCGCAATACTTTAAAAGAAACAAAATCCTTTTGTATGTCAAGCATCACCGTGGAGTAGAAATTGGGTACACCAGAGAGGATAAGAGCACTCCTCGAGATCAGAGGCTGTTAGTGGTGTTATATTGACTAAAGAGCTGCTGTTTCATCATCTGAGAGACTGGGAGATGAGGAGCGTTAACCATCATATTGACCTCCTTCATCACATCACAGAATCTCTTTGAACAGGCCGATATGAACCATATTATACCCTGTCTGTGTGTGTGTGTGTGTGGGTGTGTGTGTGTGTGTGTGTGTGTGTGTGTGTGTGTGTGTGCCTGTGTGTATGTGTGTGTGTGTGTGTGTGTGTGTGTGTGTGTGTGTACATGTGTGTGTGTGCCTGTGTGTGTGTGCTTTTGTGCCAGCATGTATTCTTCCTGGACCCTGTCTTTAAAGTATCGTCTTCGGAGGACTGTGCTGCACGCTTGATTGACAGGTTTCCAGCAGACACTAGAAGGCCCCCAGGATCATACCACTGAAAGGATGAAAGACCCTGTCAAAACACCACATGAACACACACTGAAAGGAATGAAAGGAACATTTAAACATGACATCCCTGACATGGAAGCATTTACGCTGTTACCCCTCAGAGGGAAAGACCGCTGGACCTGTGTTCATGTATCATTTACATTTACATTCACATTTATGGCATTTAGCAGACGCCTTTATCCAAAGCGACTCACAACAAATACATTTGTCTAAGTGAGTATATCATCTATACATCAGTCATCATAAGAAACATTAATCTATGCTAGGGCCAGGGGCTGTTGGCAGTCACAATGCTACCATTTTTTATTTATTTTCAGAAGAGAAACTTGCACAGGGGGGTAGTGGGGATGAAGAGGTCTTTAGGAGGGACAGTTAAGATGTAGCCTGAAGAGATGGGTCTTCAATCTACGGCGGAAAATAGGTATAACTATAACTGTGACATCTAGCCTTGAAATATGCCATTTTTCTATCCACCTGTCTGCTGGCTGATATTGTGTGCAGATGACATGGCAGGGTGGTTTCAATAAGTGAATATGGTTCAAACAGCAACGGCCCACATTTGAAGAAACCCTACCGCTTTGAATAGCTTTCAGTCTATTACTGGTAGCAGGGCTTGGGTCAATGTGATTTAAATGCCAGGTCAAACAGAGTCGGGGGTCCACTTATTCCTATGCATTGACTACTAGGCTCTGACCCTGACTGTTAACCATTCATTTAGAAAATTGTTTTCTTTGAAAAGGCAGACACACCCACACATAAAGGACTATAAAACCAAACGATTCCAAACAAACTGAATTTAACACTCTTCCGCTCCCTAGCTGGGTTTCCCTCTCATTTCAATACATAAGCAAATGGAAATTGTGCAGCAGTGTAGAAATGATTTCCCTTTTTGACTTCCTGACAAACAGTCCTGTAACAATGTAGCCTTTCTGCTCTGTCGGCCACTGAAGAGAGATTTGTTGCCACAGAACAGGTTGATATCTGTCCGTTAGGAAATGACAAGTGGACCCTCGGATAAAATGAAATCTTCTAAGAGCGTCAGCTGTGATGGAGCGTGTCAGGGGAATATCTCGAACGTCATTTAGACGTTGTCATACGCCGAATGAGTCATTGATGCATGTCTTATTTTTCGAGAGGACCGAACATCTCTGTTTGGACTGCGTTATGATCTGATGAGTCATACAGTGCCTTCGGAAAGTATTCAGACCCCTTCACTTTTTCCACATTTCGTTGTGTTATGGACTCTATTTAAAATTGATTAAATTAAAAGAATTTGCCATCAATCCACACACAATACCCCAGAATGACAAAGCGAAAACATGTTTTTTGAAATGTCAGTAAATGTATTAAAATTGAAATACAGAATTAACTCATGTACATAAGTATTCAGACTCTTTACGATGACACTCTTAAAATTAGCTAAAATGCTAAAATGTGATCAACAAATCACTCAGTAAATTCAATTGAGTACATCTTAATGCAAGGATAATAGTTCATGTAATTTTGGAATTAATATCTTCGTTTTTTTATATGGTCTCTGAAAAACTTGTCTAATGTCATTCTGGGGTATTGTGTGTGGATTGATAGCAAATTCTTTTAATTTAATCCATTTTAAATTGAGTCTATAACACAACAAAA
>NW_028152769.1:12500-14042 GCF_951799395.1 Argentina silus | reverse complement strand
CACACACACACACACACACACACACACACACACACACACAGACATCCACATTTACAAACAAAAAACATTTCTCTCACACACACACACACACACACACACACACACACACACACACACATACACATACACACACACACACACACACACATACACAGACATACACACTTACCAACAACAAACATCACACACACACACACACACACAGACAGACAGACATTTTAATACCTTGTTCTCTCTGTTCCTTGTGACAGTGGAGGTTAGAGTTAGTGACAGCTGAGAGACATAAGACCAGGATCAAACACAAGCTCTCTCCTCCTCCTCCTCCTCCTCCTCCTCCTCCTCCCCCTCCCTCCTCCTCCTCCCCCCTCCCTCCTCCCCCCTCCTCCTCTTCTTTCTGCCATTGGGTCTTTCATGTACAGAGTTTAGCTGTATCTGTGGCATCCAATCATAGGGCTTCGTTAGAAGAGGAGACATTAAGAACCATCTGCTGCTTAATTAGGCTTTGATCCCTGTTTTGTTTTGTGTAGAGAGATATTGTCTTTGAGGTGTGTGTGTGTGTGTGTGTGTGAGAGAGGGAAAGTCAGCTATGGTTTCACACTTCCATATATGGATGGGTGGTTGCTAATGGTAACAATGGTTATTAATCAGGTCCTGATGGCTGATGTTTAACGATCCTTTATCTTGTTAATTAGAGTTCTTAAGTCTCATCGAGCTGCTGTTCAACAGAAGGAAGCCATGGGTCCAAGGCCATGGGTCCGCCTTCACATTCCTTTGAACATGACTCAACATAATGAATGTATGAAGGTGTGGACATCATCTGCATATGTTCATAGAAGCAGTTCAGTTCAATTCAGTTCAATTCAGTTCAGTTCAGAGTTGTATTTGTCTTGTGTGGAGTCGTGTTCAGGGAGAGCTAACTGGTCCTCAAGGCGACAATCAACAGTCAAACAATCAACAATGGAATGAAATCTAATAATCTTAAACACAACATGAGGTGGTGGCGGGGGGAACAGCAGGCAGCGTGAGGTGTGTGTTGTGTGTCGTGTGGTGTGTGTTGTGTGTCGTGTGGTGTGTGTTGTGTGTTGTGTGTTGTGTGTTTAGACTGATATGATTCCTGTCATGAATCCATCATCAGACCTGGTTATCAATATCTGTCTGTCAGAGAGGGATGAGATGGACAGAACTGAAGAGAGGGAGAGAACAGATGAGAGGAAAATAAAGAGAGAGAGAGAGAGAGAGAGAGAGAGAGAAGAGATGGAGAGGTTTGATGAGAGAGAGGTGGAGGTGATAGATGAGAGGAAGAGGGGGAAGGAGGGGTGAGATGGAGAGAGAGATGGAGAGGGATGGAGAGAGAGATGGAGAGAGAGATGGAGAGAGAGAGATGGAGAGAGATGGAGAGAGAGATGGAGAGAGAGAGATGGAGAGAGATGGAGAGAGAGATGGAGAGAGAGGGATGGAGAGAGATGGAGAGAGAGGGATGGAGAGAGAGATGGAGAGAGAGAGATGGAGAGAGATGGAGAGAGAGATGGAGAGAGAGAGATG
>NW_028152770.1:12500-17255 GCF_951799395.1 Argentina silus | reverse complement strand
CACACACACACACACACACACACACAGATACACGCACACGCACACACATGTACACAAACACACACACACACACACACGCACGCACGCACACACATGTACACAAACACACACACACACACACACGCACGCACGCACACACACATACGCACGCACACACACACACGCACGCACACACACACACACACACACACACACAGACACACACACACACACATACACACACACACGTATACAGACGTATACACACACACACAGAGAGAACATCATCATCAGTGGTCTTTTCTTCTACCAAATTAGAATGCTTGGCCTTGCCAACAGCCATGACAACCTGACCTCATTGTTGTGTCATTGTCCAGGTCTGCAGCACCACAAGAAGGGGAAGGAGCTGTACTGGTTTTAACGACCAGCTCTTACCGGATCCAATTAACGCTCTGGACCTGGCCCATTGAAGCGCCTGCCTCATCTCTTTATCCCCTGCACCCCTGCACCCCTCCACCCCGACCACCCACCCCCCCCTCCACTCCCTCCCCCCCCCCCCCCCCCCCCCCCCCCCCCAGAGCCAGCCGAGCCACGTTCCAGGTCGGCGTGTGTGTGCACCATGGAGATAAAGACTGGATCTGCACGTGGTGACAAGAGATAGAGAGAAGGAGGAGAAAGGAGAGAGAGAAAGAGAGAGAGAGAGAGAGAGAGAGAGAGAGAGAGAGAGAGAGAGAGACAGAAGGAGGAGATAGAGAGATATAGGATAGAGAGAGAGAGAGAGAGAGAGAGAGAGAGAGAGAGAGAGAGAGAGACAGAAGGAGGAGATAGAGAGATATAGGATAGAGAGAGAGAGAGAGAGAGAGAGGAAAGAGAGAGAGAGAGAGGAGAGAGAGGAGAGAGAGAGAGGAGGGACAGATACAACCTTGGAGACCCTGGTGTTCTCTCTGCTCCGTCCTGCTGGTTCTCCCCTGTTGTCCCCTATCTGTACACACCACTGAGCTGAGCCATGCTGAGCTGAGCCGAGCTGAGCTGAGCCGCGCTCTGTGGGGATGGAGCACCAGAGAGACCCCTGGCTACAGCGGCCTGGCCCACAGCAGCCTGCTTTGGCACTGGAAGGACAAACAGTGTGTGTCTGTTGGCGGTCTGCGGACATGAGATGTGCTCCTCAGCCGACCGTGGATAACAGTGAAACAGAGACAGGCTCAGGACAGACTTTGTTTGGACACGGGAAAAAGAAGCTTCCGGCTTCGAGCCAATAGAACCAGAGGAAATTTACTGTTTCATCCATGTTCACCCCAACTTCAGATTCTCTACCTCTCTCTCTCCCTCTCTCTCTCTGTCACACACACTCTCTCTCTCTCTCTCTGCCTCTCTCTCTCTCTCTCTCTCTCTCTCTCTCTCACTCTCTCTCTCTCTCTCTCTCTCTCTCTCTCTCTCTCTCTCTCTCTCTCTCTCTCTCTCTCTCTCTCTCTCTCTGTAGGGCTGGCTGTGTATGGAGTGTGACTGTAATCAATATGCTGTTTTTCTTTGTTTGTTTGTTTCTTTCCAAAAAAAGTATTTCTTATTTATTTGTGTTTTTCAATGTGCATTTTTCAAAAATGGGCCAGTGCTCTGGGAATACTGTGGTTGTTTGAATGCACATGTGAGGGTGTGAGATGACCAGTATTCAAACAGTTTTGTTGATTTATGAACACATCTTTTACACATCTTTTAAACATCTTTTGTGGAAGAACATATCAATGAACCTTTACATACATTACGCAGATCAAGCTGTCCCCAAAACAATCATTTTTCTCTTCAGATATAGACTTAAATATTGATTCAGACTTACTTTTATAATTCAAAATGTATGTTCCACTGATGTTTTATTTTTTTGTTTGTTCATACATTTGTGATTATTAGATGTTTTGATTTTGGACCTTAGAATTGTTCTGGGATGTTCTTCAGGGTGTTTGTTGTTGAGAATGAATACAATTGTCAAGAAATATTTTTATGGTAAATACATGTTGCTTGTCTCTGGAAAACTTGGTGGTGGAAGACTTGACAGAAATCTCACAGTGGAGCCTCTTTCCTCCGGAGCTACAGATACTTACATTCTGATTGGAGTTGTTGACATAGAAGACATTCTTCCATGTGGTGTAGATTGAAACAGAATTCTGAAACGGAATTTAGAGTTTGGCATTCCGGTTCTGGTTCCACTGAAAGGCCTCCGACTGGAATTCCACTCCTGTTTCACACTTTGTCACCTGTAAAGTGGGAAGGAGCGGTGAATGTCAGGTATGCGTCACAGGAGACTCCAAACATCCCAGTTATGCACAAGTGTTGCTACGTTATTGATCTGATAATCAAATCGTGTAAGCGGGCTTTGCCAGCATCTGTGGCCTGTGCTAAATTAGACTACCATTACGTTTGACCCAGTTGGGAGCGGCCAAGTTTATGATTGCCTCTAAGCTTTGGAAACACATGGAGAGTAATCAAATTAGACTGAGTTTCACAGGGACATCGATGCACTCTGCGGACAACAACTTAGATAGATAATTATACCACGGCCTGTAAACGTGGGAATGTTTATGTTTTGAGTCTGTCTGAAAACACAGCTGGAGTATTAATAACTCAACGTTTTGCTAGACTAGGCTGTTATCACCATCCTTCATATATTGGTTTATTTCGTCCAGTAAATTAATTCAGTCTCCTCTTTGATTCTTTAATTGTTTACACCAATAGGCAGATATTCATGGTTTGGGAACTGCTCACGCTACTTTGCCAGAAGAAGAAGTGGTACTACCACCCCCATAGGTGTCATTGCAAACCACCTACCTCTGTCACGACAGTGCTGCCCTCTGGTGGTGAGGTTATGTCACTGCTCCAGATAAACGCTGCTGCTGTCAGTCAAGCTGTGACGAAGGGAAGGACCTGAACGGAAACACAGTGGATCATTTCCACACAGGAACAAGATGAGAAAAATACTATTTTAACTGAACAATCTGATGTATCAGGACATCAGGAGGATTCTGAATGGACCTGGATTGAAATGAAGTGACCCCACTTCTTGGGTTTACAGAACAGGGGAGGCTGGTGGAGGTAGAAATCGGAGGACAGGCTCAATGTAATCCATGGAATGGAATAAGGAACACGTGTTTGATACCATTCCTCATTCTATTCCATGGATTACAATGAGCCTGTCCTCTGATTTCTACCTCCACCAGCCTCCCCTGGCAGAGAACTAGCCAAGTCAAAGACCATGTCTGAAAGCTCATCCTGCCGACTGTTTAGTCAGATGATCTACTACAGACTAACCCTACTACATACTATTTAAAGCCTACTGTTTAGTCAGATGTATTCAGTATAAGCGACACATTTCAACATACATACTGAGAAACTGTCATCTGTCACTCAACCATGTTGTCATGGTGATTAGTTACATTTCGCTAAGGCCCGCCTCCTTCACCTGGCCCCAGTGGATTGTGAGACTAAAATCAGAAAGGACTTCCTGAATAGTGAAGCAGTGAATTCATACCAAATCTAGTCTGACATCCTGGCATTTTATACACTCAATTTCGATACATTTCCCATACTGCAAAACAAGATTTCAGTATGCAAAAAATAGGTTGCAGTGTGAATGTTCGGGCGTGGTCATACTGTATATACGATCAGTTCGTTCTCTCTATTTGACTGATGATTGAGTCATTTTGAGAGGGAAGTTCTCAGACCAACATCCTGTGAGTCGACCACCGAATCTGTTTATCATCATTTCTAGTTGGAGAAGCCTTGGACTGATCCTGAATCATTAACCAGGGGGAATCAAGGGTCATATGAGTACAATAACCTGGATCACAAGACAGAGTCACAGGAGAAACATTACAACTGTTGATTTCACTTGAAACTAGTATTACTGCATTATGTCTACCAGGGGAGGCTGGTGGAGGTAGACATCGGAGGACGGGCTCATTGTAATGCATGGAATGGAATGAGGAATGGTATCTGATTGACTTTTCAACCAACTTTTCTCTGTTCCGTCAGAGCCCAAATTGATAATCTTTGATCGCAGGTGAAATGTCTTGGACTATAACCAGATTCAACTTATATAATCAGATAATTGCTCTTATCTGCTGGCCAGAATTATTGAGGTCGTGAAGACATGAGCCAACAGAAGTACGGTAGACACAGACACACGGACGGACGGACGGATGCTTGTTTCACTATACACTCAACGTCTGCATTGTTTGAATTGAATCCTTTGAAACATTCCTTCAGGAGTCTGTTTTGTCTTGAACTAGCCGCCCCTGCAGCTGTCAGACATCCTACCCTCTCACCTCTACCTGCTGCTAACCATATAACTAAACTGCACACCACATGACAATATCTTTACAATAAAGTAAATGTAGTGTCATCATCCAGCCAGCCTTGACCCCTGACCCCTGACCTGCTGATCGTGACCGGGCCCACGGCAGTGGAACACCAGTCACTTGATAGGAGCTGTAAATGTGGTCGTTTGGAATGGTCGTAAATTTGATATACTCTCACTTCTTAACCTTGCAAGGCACCTGCTGCGGCTGAGGGGTTCACCGGCTGAGCAGGAGTGTGTGTGTGTGTGTGTGTGTGTGCTTGTCAGTGTGTGTGTGTGTGTGTGTGTGTGTGTGTGTGTGCTTGTCAGTGTGTGTGTGTGTGTGTGTGTGTGTGTGTGGGTGTGTGTGCTTGTCAGTGTGTGTGTGTGTGTGTGTGTGTGTGTGTGTGTGTGTGTGTGTGTGTGTGTGTGTGTATGTGTGTGTATGTGTG
>NW_028152770.1:5000-7500 GCF_951799395.1 Argentina silus | reverse complement strand
GGAGGGAGAGCGGAAGGGAGAGAGGGAGGGAGGGAGAGGGATGGAGAGTAATTCTTCCTTCTTCTAGCATTGTGACCGCCAACAGCCCCTGGTCCAAGCATAGATTACTTTAGACAAATGTATTTGTTGTTAGTCGCTTTGGAAAAAGGCGTCTGCTAAATGCCATGAATGTAAATGTACAGGAGGGTCAACCCACGTTGATGCCTGTGGAGGAGTTGTTGTTTCTGGGTAGTTGGTAGTGTGGGGGAGAGAAAAGCACCATATGCAAGGCAAAGCAAAGCAGTGTGTGTGTGTGTGTGTGTGTGTGTGTGTGTGTGTGTGTGTGTGTGTGTGTGTGTGTGTGTGTGTGTGTGTGTGAGTGAGTGTGTGTGTGTGTGTGTGTGTGTGTGTGTGTGTGTGTGTGTGTGTGTGTGTGTGAGTGAGTGTGTGTGTGTGTGTGTGTGTGTGTGTCCTGCGTGCGTGTGACATGTGTGTTTCTATAGGTTTGAATCTATTTCTACAATTGTCCCCCCCCTCCCTCCTCCCCTCAGACCGGCTCTCTGGAGGGTCAGACCTTCAGGAAGACTCAGAAGCTGGTGTCCCTGAGCGAGCAGCAGCTGGTCGACTGCTCAGGCAGCTTCGGCAACATGGGCTGCGGGGGCGGTCTGATGGACCAGGCCTTCCAGTACATCAAGGCCAACAGAGGCCTGGACACCGAGGACTCCTACCCCTACGAGGCTGAGGTGAGCACCGCAGCAGTGGGCCAGCAGGGGGCGCCAGAGAGCAGATCCACGATCAGCTGGTCGTCGTCAAAGATACTGAGTTTAATCAACAGGGGAGAGTCATGTCAAACTGAGCTGAGATCAGTGTAGGTTTGAAAGGAGGTCATTTTATCTTACAGCACCAATAGGGTTGGCCTCTTAGGACCCTGATCTTAAGGAGAGAAAACGAAGCAAAACTGACTTTAAATCAGTGAAGGTAGGCCAGGTTCATCCTCCTGTCAGTAGGATGGGACACTGATAGGACTCCCTCTGAAGTAGCACAACACTGCCACCTAGTGGATGTAGTGGTGTAGTGGTAAAAGGGGTGCAATGTGCCAAGACACCCACTAGGAGCAGAATCTGAAGGGACTGATCACTATGGAGTCAATTTTGCTTGCTGAGAAATATTCACTGACATGCAAATGAATACACCAGTACTTCAAAGTCGCTAAAATGTGTTCCCCGCTGGTGGAACGAGCTTCCCACTCACTGCTGTCATGACTGCAGAGTCACTACCAATCTTCCACCGTAGATTGAAGACCATCTCTTCAGGCTTAACGGTCCTTCCATCTTAACAGTCCCTCCTAAAGACCTCTTCACCCCCACTACCCCCCTGTACTAACCCTAACCCTAACCCTAACCCTAACCCTAACCCTAGAGACCTCTTCACCCTCACTACCCCCCTGTACTAACCCTAACCCTAACCCTAGAGACCTCTTCACCTCCACTACCCCCCTGTACTAACCCTAACCCTAACCCTAGAGACCTCTTCACCTCCACTACCCCCCTGTACTAACCCTAACCCCAACCCTAGAGACCTCTTCACCTCCACTACCCCCCTGTACTAACCCTAACCCTAAAGACCTCTTCACCCCCGCTACCCCCCTGTACTAACCCTAACCCTAAAGACCTCTTCACCCCCACTACCCCCCTGTACTAACCCTAACCCTAAAGACCTCTTCACCCCCCACTACCCCCCCTGTACTAACCCTAACCCTAAAGACCTCTTCACCTCCACTACCCCCCTGTACTAACCCTAACCCTAAAGACCTCTTCACCTCCACTACCCCCCTGTACTAACCCTAACCCTAACCCTAAAGACCTCTTCACCCCCACTACCCCCCTGTACTAACCCTAACCCTAACCCTAAAGACCTCTTCACCTCCACTACCCCCCTGTACTAACCCTAACCCTAACCCTAAAGACCTCTTCACCTCCACTACCCCCCTGTACTAACCCTAACCCTAACCCTAAAGACCTCTTCACCTCCACTACCCCCCTGTACTAACCCTAACCCTAACCCTAGAGACCTCTTCACCCCCACTACCCCCCTGTACTAACCCTAACCCTAACCCTAGAGACCTCTTCACCCCCACTACCCCCCTGTACTAACCCTAACCCTAAAGACCTCTTCACCTCCACTACCCCCCTGTACTAACCCTAACCCTAACCCTAAAGACCTCTTCACCTCCACTACCCCCCTGTACTAACCCTAACCCTAACCCTAGAGACCTCTTCACCCCCACTACCCCCCTGTACTAACCCTAACCCTAACCCTAAAGACCTCTTCACCCCCACTACCCCCCTGTACTAACCCTAACCCTAACCCTAAAGACCTCTTCACCCCCACTACCCCCCTGTACTAACCCTAACCCTAAAGACCTCTTCACCCCCACTACCCCCCTGTACTAACCCTAACCCTAACCCTAAAGACCTCTTCACCCCCACTACCCCCCTGTACTAACCCTAACCCTAACCCT
>NW_028152770.1:0-2500 GCF_951799395.1 Argentina silus | reverse complement strand
AGGTGTGTTTGATACCATTCCGTGCATTACTATGAGCCTGTTCTCTGATTTCCACCTCCGCCAGCCTCCTCTGCATTGTGAGCCATGTAAACATAATGATCTAAATATTGTATTTCAATAAGGCTGAAGAATACAGTGACCAGTTATAGAACTGTTTGTTCCTTCAGGAGGTTAAAGTTTACCCCCACCGTCTGGTATTGTGTCATCAACTCTTTTACAGAGAGATAACATCAATCATTGTGATTTACCGGACAGAGATGAGCTAATACCAAGATGGCCGACAGTTGTTCCTCTTCCCACGATGCACTGCTGTGATTCATGTCATAAACCTGGCCTGTCACTGTTTGAAGCAGTCATATTTTCCATATTTTTGGCAAATTTTCTGTCCTGTCTTTTTCCCACACAGACCAAGGAGCATCACTGGAACAGATGGAGGAGGAACATGGCAGAAACACATCTCAGCAATAATCCACTGTAATCATTTCCTAGAAATAATTCATGATGCCACGTTTGCTTGTTTAGTTTGGATGTTCACATTGTTCACCTCCAAGGTGACGTGCTTCATCTGGTTTACGAAAGAGAGCCTTTATTGTTAGATTTATGAATGCAAAAAATGTATGTGTAAGAAATTATAACTAAATAATAAAGTATTCACATTTGAAAATACATTTGTGGGAATGTTTGTTGTGGAAAGATTGTTTGATAAATCTCTTTGGACATGTTAGCAGTCCTGTTTCCCTTCCATGCATTACAATACTGGGTAAATGCCAGCTGAAAGAAAATTGATCTGGGCAGAATGCTGTGTATGTGTGTGTGTGTGCGTGCGTGCGTGCGTGCGTGCGTGCGTGCGTGCGTGCGTGCGTGCGTGCGTGCGTGCGTGCGTGCGTGCGTGCGTGCGTGCGTGCGTGCGTGCGTGCGTGCGTGCGTGTATGTGTGTGTGTGCGTGCGTGCGTGCGTGCGTGCGTGCGTGCGTGCGTGCGTGCGTGCGTGCGTGCGTGCGTGCGTGCGTGCGTGTGTGTGTGTGTGTGTGTGTGTAGGGAGTGGCTCTCTCTAGAACAAGTCTCAGGAGGCGAGCTATCTCATTCCAGGATGTTCCCATTGCCATAACTCCCACAAGTCATTTATTACTGACACCTCTCTGCTGGGTGAGGATCTGGGCGTCATTAAAACTCTGAATCAGGGGAGGCTGGTGAGGCAGAAACCGGATGATGGGGCTCATTGTAATACATGGAATGGAATGAGGAATGGTTTTAAACACACATTCTTCATTCCACTCCATGCATTACAACACGTGTGTTTAATATCATTCCTCAGTGCCTGTCCTCCGATTTCTACCTCCACCAGCCTCCCCTGACATGCAGTACACAAATCCGTTTCTGCACAAGCAATGTGCACTACCATTATTTAATAGCTTGGTAATAATCCGGTTACCTAGAAAAGACAACTGCACTTTAAAACTGTAAAATGACTTGATAATTGCAGTTTAATGGATTACACTCACTTTCTGTTAGATTCACTGAGACAAGCACCACTACATTATGTTCCATTTAGTAAGAAGTCACCAATTGTTCTGAATCTACTGATGCAAATCCTGTCCCATAAGGCTGTCCCATCCTTTGTTACCACATAGGTACCATCACTCTGAGTAAATACTGGGTAAAGGAAACACAATGACAGCTTACCGGATTCTGATTTGCTGACATAACACAGTGTTTGTTGGAGGAGGTTTGGCTGTTTGAGTGTCAGAGTGTCAGTGTGTCAATATGAAGATATGATCTGTCAGCATGAGGTCAGGGTTAGGGTTCGGACTGAGGGGTCCATCTCATGATCACACCTGTGTGTCAGGTGGTTGTGGAAGAGGTCCAGCTGAGTGTATGTGTGTGTGTGTGTGTGTGTGTGTGTGTGTGTGTGTGTGTCTTAGACCCTGCTGTACCAGGCAGCGATGCAGCCAGACAGGATGCTCTCGATGGTGCATCTGTAGAAGCTGGCGAGGATCTGACAGGCCATGCCAAATCACTGCCCTGCATGGGCTGAGAGAGATGATGTTTTTGGCGTGTCTACACAGCTGTCCAGAACCCCCCAGCTGTCCAGAACCCCCCAGCTGTCCAGAACCCCCCAGCTGTCCAGAACCCCCCAGCTGTCCAGAACCCCCCAGCTCCTCTCTGATGTGAGTCACCACCAGCATGGCAGCTTTAACCAGGAAGAGGTTTCACAGACGCGTCCAGAGGGGGTGTGGTCTGAGCAGCCTCTGACTCATATTCCAGGAAGTGCTCAGCGCTGTGGAGCAGACAGAGAGTTGTGGACGCAGTTCACTTCAACAAGGTCAAGGTAAACACTACCTGTCTCACTGTCTCCCTGTCTCACTGTCTCCCTGTCTCTCTGTCTCACTGTCTCTCTATCTCTCTGTCTCTCTGTCTCCCTGTCTCACTGTCTCCCTGTCTCTCTGTCTCACTGTCTCTCTATCTCTCTGTCTCTCTGTCTCCCTGTCTCACTGTCTCCC
>NW_028152771.1:52070-64570 GCF_951799395.1 Argentina silus | reverse complement strand
TCGTTTAGTAAACAATTAGAATGGTATGAATTATGGATGAGCGACTCTCCCGTTTCCACATCACATCACATCACAGGCAGACATAGCTGATGTTGTCAAGGTTTGATTCATCAAACTTTGTTTTGAGAGCTTGTTTTGTGATCGTTAAAACCCGTCTCAGTCTCAGTTGGCTGGTGTCTGAGTGACCTGTGGGTTTGATTCCTGCACTGTGTACTTTGTATGAAGGCTTCTGCTGACGGAAATGAAGGAAGGGAAGTGCAGCTGGGATATACTAGTATATCTTAGTTGGTTGAAGGTGATTTTTGGGCTTAATTGGTTGTCAAAAAAGAGGACCAGGGCACTCTTCCTACAATTAAAATGCCTATATTTACTGTGGCATATTCAATGGAACAAACACTCAAACGCTGATAGGTTTGTAGGTTTGTAGGTGTGTGTGTGTGTGTGTGTGTGTGTGTGTGTGTGTGTGTGTGTGTGTGTGTGTGTGTTGTGTGTGTGTGTGTTTCACTCACCATTGCAAACAGGAGAACAGGAGGGTCACGCCTCTCCCTGACGCTGTAATTAGGTGAGCAGAGACACTTCACCCTGTCGAGTCCAACTGTAACACACACACACACACACACACACACACACACACAACACACACACACACTGCCACCTCTAGCTATGAATTATATGAATTATTTAGACATTTGCACATATATAAGACCGCCCACACACACAATCACACAAAATCATACATCCACACACACACACACACGCACACGCAGACACACAAGACATACATTTGCCTGCAATCATGCATGCACCTACCCACACACACAAACAGTGAAAAATACAGTATAACCTCACCAAATGGCAATTACTACATTGACTGTTGTCTCAGTTACAGAGAGACATTGACACCACATCACACTGACTGTACTCCATCGTTCCAGGTGGTGATTAACAACCTACTCTCTGCTACTCACAGGTCAGAAGGACTGGATGGTTTTGTTTTGACTGCTTGGTCAGCCTCAAGATCATTGGCTCTACTCTATTCCACTTGCTAATTTTGCATTCTGTAATCGCCCTCAATGCGTGTACACACACACACACACACACACACACACACACACACACACACAGCCCATCAGTCCATGTTAAGGTAGTCCTCTAACACCTCTCTGACACACCAATGCTTCTCTGTCTACCTAATCTCTCTCTAATTGTCTAGCCCTGTGTGTTTCTGTCTGTTTATATGCTGTAGAAGCGTGTACACACACACACACACACACACACACACACACACACACACACACAGACTGTTGGGGCACTGTAGTTAATTATCAGTAGCCAGATGAGGGGTTGAATGGCATCTATATTTAATAGCCATTCTGTGAGTCATTCTCTGGCATCCATGTTGTGTCGAGCTTGAGCCGTGGCTTGGCCAGTGGCAGTCACTGCAATGGGAGATGGATGAGGGTAATTTCCATGGCTTCAGGCAGCAGTTTATCACTAGGAAACAAACAGAGGGCTCTAAATCACAGGCCATTACAATACACACATGCACACGCACACACGCACACACACACACACACACACACACACACACACACACACACACACACTCACAAGGACATACATGCTATGCATTGTTGTTGATGAGCTTTTGATGTATTTGTCGTTATCCTGAATAAGTTAGTGTGTCCACAGTGAAGTTTGGTTTCCTCTTTGATGGAGGACAATCTTTCAAATCTGTAATTTTCTCTCTTTTCTCTGTCTTCAAAAACACTCATTTAGTGAATGTGGCTTCATGTCTGTGTTGTACAAGGACATAGAGAGGTTGCTTCGGTCTGGCTGTCTGTCTGGCTGTCTGTCTTTCTGTCTGTCTGTCTGTCTGGCTGTCTATCTGTCTCTGTGTCTGTCTCTCTGTCTGTCTGTTTCTGTCTGTCTCCATCTGTCTGTCTCCGTCTGTCTGTGTCTCTGTCTGTCTGTCTCTCTCTCTGTCTCCGTCTGTCTGTCTGTGTCTCTATCTGTCGCTCTCTCTCTGATTCTGTTAGTTAGTGGTACAGATGGACGTGTGAGAGAGTGAGAGAGAGAGAGAGTGAGAGAGAGAGAGAGAGAGAGAGAGAGAGAGAGAGAGAGAGAGTGAGAGAGAGAGTGAGAGAGAGAGAGAGAGAGAGAGAGAGAGAGAGAGAGAGAGAGAGAGAGAGAGAGAGTGAGAGTGAGAGTGAGAGTGAGAGAGAGAGAGAGAGAGAGTGAGAGTGAGAGAGAGAGAGCTGATGGCTCTGCTTTCAGGCGGTGTTGCTCTTGTTAAACATTTAAGCATGTGGATTATGGTAATCAGCTGATTTTACACTGGGGTCCGTGAACTCTAAATCCCATGATCCACTTCACCTAATCAGGGAAGTGAGCACATCACACACACACACACACACACACACACACACACACACACACAGTCCTTTTGTTGACAATGAAGTTGAATGCTGTGACACGGTGGAGTCGGGACTCAATATAGGGACCCTTTTAGGGGTCACAGGTCAAATGTTTTATACAATTGTCCCTGGGGCTCTGTGTGTGTGTGTGTGTGTGTGTGTGTGTGTGTGTGTGTGTGTGTGTGTGTGTGTGTGTGTGTGTGTGTGTGTGTGTGTGTGTGTGTGTGTGTGTGTGAGAGAGAGAGAGAGAGAGAGAGTGTGTGCACGTGTGCACGTGTGCGTGCGTGGCTATAGGTTGTCCATCTCCGTTGACCCTAAAGGACTGGGCTGTTGGTCAGATAATGGTGTTTTTATGAGGTGGATAGTGTTTGTTCAATAATAATGATACTAGTAATGCCTCTACCTCTGGTGGGTTGTTTTTTTTGTTTTTTTACTGCTAGTGAAGTGCTACTGCTGTCTCCCAAATGACCACTATTATCACTATAGATAGCCCTGCTCCTATGAGAGTGATTGGCTGTGATGATATTTATAGTGATGATTCAGGAGGGAAAGAGATGTGTATACACACACACACACACACACACACAGTGGTGGCTCAACCAACCCGCAAAACCTTCTAAAACTCTGTAGTTCAGATCAATAACACTGTATAAGACCGTCGAAACAGGATTCATTTAACCTATCATGCACTCATATTGACACAAGTGAAATCTGCCAAAGCAACACAATTTGGATGCACAGCTTTTCTGTTCAGTCCATATTGTCAATGGTTCAGCCCCTCCGCCCCCTATCAATGGTTCAGCCCCAACTCCCCCAATCAATGGTTCAGCCCCTCCGCCCCCTATCAATGGTTCAGCCCCAACTCCCCCAATCAATGGTTCAGCCCCCTCCTCCCCATATCAGTGGTTCAGCCCCTCCTCCCACTATCAATGGTTCACTGAGCAGAACGGTTTAGCCGGCTTCAGAATCTCTGGGCAGGATTGCTCCTCTGAGTGGGGCAGTAGTAAGCCTACGGACCTCCATTGTAAAAGAACCAGCATCGTATATGAGAAGAAACTATTTACAGGATACGTTAATTAACAATTAATTAATTGCTCATTATTATTATTATTTATTTTTTAATCAAAAGTGCAAAACAATATGAACCTCCTTATAGACGGGTGGGTTGTTACAAAACAAACAGCGTCTGTTTTTGCCCCAGGGTCGCTCACGAGACGTGTTTGTCTCATCGTTGTCGTGACTACCGTGAGGAGAGCAGGGGTTTGAATTGTGGTTAACGAGCCAATTATCTTAATAAGCTACAGCTGATCAATGGGGCACGTTTGCCGAACCGCTCCTGTACATCCCTGACCAATGATGGGTGTTCGATTTGACCAAATGGCCAGACATAAAACCTTGTAATAAAACCTTGAGGGCCCTACGCGCAGGGCATAGTCCACCTGTACAGGAGAGAGAGACGGACTACACACACACACACACACACACACACACACACACACACACACACACACGCGCAGGGGGGTGCAGGGAGGAGGAGAGAGGAGAAGAAGGGGATGGATGGAGGGAGACAGAGGAGAGATGAAATGTGCAATAACCTTCTGTGATGTAATAATCCTTCAGGCCAAACTCCTCAGCCCTCTGCCATTAGATTATATATTACGTGTGTGTGTGTGTGTGTGTGTGTGTGTGTGTGTGTGTGTGTGTGTGTGTGTGTGTGTGTGTGTGTGTGTCGCCCGCTGTTCTCCCACCTGTGACAGTGATGTAGATTCAATCTCTCTGTTAAAGCAGCGGAACGTCTCTCTCCCTCTCGAACGGTCAGATACCATCAGAGCACCCTAAGCAAGGGTGTGTGTGTGTGTGTGTGTGTGTGTGTGTGTGTGTGTGTGTGTGTGTGTACCCACTTCTGAAACACAGTGACTTAAATTACATTTTTCAGTCCTGATTTCCTTGACAGAATGTGTGTGTGTGTGTGTGTGTGTGTATTTGTGTGTGAGCCTTTCAGGGAGTTTCTGCATTAATGCTCCATAATATCACCAGCAGTGGGCTCGCTTCCAGGTCCCAAAGACTCACCAAGGTCTCTGATGACATCAGAATGGCTTTCAGAATAGCACCAAGAGTGAGGGAGCGAGAGAAAAGGTATAGATATACAGGGATAAGGGATAGCAGAGGAAAGAGAGTGTGTGTATGTGTGTGTGTGTGTGTGTGTGTGTGTGTGTGTGTGTCTGTGTGTGCGTCTTCATGTCTCACCATCGCCTCAGAGATTAAAAATCAATAATAGGGTTGGGCGGTATAACGGTAATATGGTATCCCACGAGATTTGAAATGCCCACGGTGTGCTTTTTCATACCGTCATAACATTTCTGCTCCATTATTTATCAAACTGCCAAATTAAGCGCTGTTTGTCAATTCACAACGCGCAACAGCGCCGCTGCCAGCGTGGTCGGAGAAGGAATTACAATATTTCACCATCAGGAGTGTAACTTTTGGGGTGTTGCACGTGACCTCTTCCACCTAAGGTTAGAGAAGGAGAAAAAGATGATTAGTGCAAAAGAAAAATCCCACTGCTGCTATATGGATAAAGGAGATAAAGGAGAGCCTGTAGATTTGGACGAGGCTATTTGCAAGATTTGCATGAAAAAGATGACGGCCAGAGATGGGAACACTAATGGGAACTAATCTACACTCGATATCAAACTGAAACACCCATTACCAGCTGCGCGGATGGGAAATCTGTCTGTATCAAGTGCTGCTGTCGGGTTCAGACAGCTATTCGCTGACAACGGATATGTGGTCGTCAGTTAACACGTCGTTAACCGTCCACTCTGTCACGCCCGACTGGAAACTACAATCAAAATGCCTACAGACGAGGCAACCGACAGAGCGGGCCCTCGGCGTCTGCCGTGCCGTGCCGTTACCGCCGCCTTCTCTCACCGCTGGCCCCGAAGGGAGAGCTCAAAAAGAATGCAAACGGAATTAGGACTCCCAGAGCATAGTCTCATAACGGAAACTAAATCAATAATTTATAGACAAATGATAGCCTATTCATATATTATTACGAATGCAGTGTGTGGTGCTTCATATTATGAGATGTAAAGTTTAAATGATTGTTTGGGCTAAATGGTATACAGTGTAGCAGTCACTACATAAATAATTCCGTTTTTCAATGTAGATTAAATATGTGGAGCAGAGACGGCTACCGCCAGCCCCCCGCGACGGTATTTTTGTATTCCTCATACCCCGGTAAAATTTGAGGATGATATAAAGGTGTGGAATTTAATAAATAATAAGAATAAAATGTATGCCGCCCAACCCTAATCAATAACAAATGTACTCTTTTCCAGCCCTCCGCCTTTTAATCCCTCTGTTCTCCCCTCTCCCTCTCCCCTCTCCCTCCCCCCCCCCTCTTTATTCCTCTTCCCTCCATTCTTCTCTTCCTCCACTCAGTCATGTTTTTGATCTTTCTCGACAGCGACACACACACACACACACACACACACACACACACACACACACATACACTCACACACACACATACATACACACACTGGCGATATGGCCTTCGTGATCGATATTAACTACAGTATACTGTTTATCCTCTAACCACCTCTGTATACAAACAGGGTTATTGGCTCAATTCCCCTCAGCAGGATGATTCAATTTCAGTGGGAAGATGACTTAATGAGTTATTGATTTTTTTATTTTATTTTATATATGAACACCCACATTGTTTCTGATTCTGAAAGTGTTGGCCATGAACTAGGATGGGAATTTGATGCCCCTCAATAGTCTGTTTTGCATTTCCGCCCCCAGATGGTTCCAGGTTAGGATCTACTGTAAAAGCGCATCTTCCACCTCAGGCCTTCATGTCACCCCTGCTGGTGTCTCACATCAAAGGGATTCTGGGTAACAGAGTCTTTCTTCCTGAAGGTCAGATAAAGTGTGTCATGTACTCCAGGCCATCAGATAAATTGGATTTAGGTTTAAAGGGAAGGGTAGAGCACATCTTAGGACGCACACGCACACACACACACGCACGCACACACGCACACACACGCACACACACACACACACACTAGCACACTAGCACACACACACGCA
Organism: Argentina silus; assembly: GCF_951799395.1. Classification (NCBI taxonomy): domain Eukaryota; kingdom Metazoa; phylum Chordata; class Actinopteri; order Argentiniformes; family Argentinidae; genus Argentina; species Argentina silus. The sequence continues at coordinate 58,055 of NW_028152771.1, read as the reverse complement.
CACACACACAGCTTTTTGAAAGTCTCTGAGGTGTCTTATCTGGTCTCAGCAGGTAGTAGGATACATCATCAACACCCTGTGAAAATATGAAACCTCACATCAAACTGGCAGACACCTTAGTAGCTCACAGGAGAGGGGTGAGGCGGAGGGGGAGACGGGGGGGTGGAGGGGGAGACAGCAGGGCTCTGTCACTCTTCAGCCAGCTGTCCATCTGTTCTGATGCTCTTCCTTGGCGGTGAGCCGGGAGCAGGGGGGGGGGGGGGGGGGTCGGGGGCTCGGGGGGAAGCCTGTGATTGACACCTGACCAGTGACACCCAGACCAGATGGAAGGATGGATGGATGGATCAATGGATGGATAGATGAATGGATAAATGGATGGATAGATGAATGGATCAATGGATGGATAGATTATTGGATAAATGGATGGATAGATGCAAGGTTACATTTGTTAGGGTCTCACTCTGGTAGCTTGTATAGCAACTCCAGATGGGGGTGCTGTGTAATTTGTTATTTTTGTGTTGGTTGGGTTTTCTAGTTTGGAATCCGATGGTATTACAGTAGATCAATCGTTCAATCATCAAACTGACACATCGTTCTGAACAGAGGCATCTCTAGTGCTTATTCCATGATATATCATGAGGAATTTCCAGGGGGGGAAGCCTCTATGTTGAAGAAATGGTTCAGTAATTTAAAAAAGCCCTTCCAACACTCCTGAGGAGGTTTTTAGGTGAGATATTAAAGTAGGCAGAGGAAGGGAACTTCAAACCCCCAGAACTAAGGACAGACAGATTTCACACAGATACCTCTCATAACACAACCTTTCTACTACACTCTGAAGTCTGGCCACGGTTTTGATTTGTCTTCAGAGAGAATCGAAAGAGAGAGGGGAGAAAGCCAAAGTGAAAGAGGAAGGAGGTAGAGAGATGGAGGGATGCATTTAAAGGGGGGGGGGTATTAAATCAAATCCATTTTAAAGAACATTTACATTTACATTTATGGCATTTAGTGGACGCCTTTATCCAAAGTGACTTACAACAAATACATTTGTAAATGAATCATCTATCCATCAGTCATCATAAGAAAAAGTAATCTATTCTAGGACCAGGGGCTATTGGCAGTCACAATGCTAGAAGAAAGAAGAATTACTTTTTAAAATGTATTTACAGTAGAGAAACTGTACTGGGGGTAGTGGGGATGAAGAGGTCTTTAGGAGGGACAGTTAATATGTAGCCTGAAGAGATGAGTCTTCAATCTACGGCGGAAGATAGGTAGTGACTCTGCAGTTCTGACAGCAGTGGGAAGCTCGTTCCACCAGCCGGGCGCCAGGACAGTGAATAACCGTGACCGAGTAGCATGGCTGCTGCATCCACGTAGAGGCGGCGGTGCCAGGCGGCCAGCCGAGGTGGAAGAGCGGAGTGATCGGGCAGGGGTTTGTGGGCTGACCATTGCTTGCAAGTAGGGAGGGGCTGTTCCTTTTGCTGCCCGGTAGGCGAGCACCAGGGTCTTGAATGTGATGTGAGCTGCTACCGGGAGCCGGTGAAGGGTGCGAAGGAGGGGGGTGACATGGGAGAATTTGGGGAGATTGAACACCAGATGGGCGGCAGCATTCTGGATGAGCTGCAGAGGTCTGATGGCGGAGGCGGGGAGCCCGGCCAAGAGTGCGTTGCGGTAGTCAAGGCGAGAGATCACAAGTGTCTGGACCAAGAGTTGTGCTGCTTCTCTGGTGAGGAATGGTCGTATCCTTCTGATGTTGTAGAGGAAGAATCTATAGGAGTGTGCTGTCGCTGTGATGTTCGCCGGACAGGATAAGTGGTTGTCAAGGATCACCCCAAGGTTCTTGGCTGTCTGTTAGCCAAGTAGAGTGTTCTACTGTGATGGAGAAGTCGTGGAGAGGGCAGGCTTTCCCCAGGAGGAAGAGCAGCTCAGTCTTGTTAAGGTTGAGTTTGAGGTGGTGGGCTGACATCCAAGCAGAAATGTCTGCAAGACATGCAGAGACACGTGTTGCCACCTGTGAGTCAGAAGGGGGGAAAGAGAGAAAGAGTTGAGTGTCATCAGCCTAGCAGTGGTCGGAGAAGCCATGTGAGGAAATTACCGAGCCAAGAGATTTGGTATAGAGGGAGAACAGTAAGGGCCCTAGGACAGAGCCCTGGGGGACCCCAGTGGTGAGGGCTCGTGAAGAGGGGGACAGGTGTGACAGGGGAAGGACATCATGTGACCACTTAGGTGAGATGAGGAGTCCTGTGCCTCCCCCTCGACCAGAGAGTCAAGAGGAATGAGAAAAGGAGTAGGCATCAGAGAGGGCTGCCGGAGTAGCTGTGTTTTCTGGTGTAATCCATGTCTCTGTGAGGGCAATGAAGTGGAGGGACATGAAGCAGGCGTAAGCTGAGATAGCCTCTGCTTTCCGGACCGCTGACTGGCAGTTCCAAAGTCCTCCCACGACAGTGAGGTTGTGGTCAGTTGAGCATGGTGGGTAAATTAGATTGGAAGGGTTGCGAGGGGAGGTGAGCGTCGATGTGTCCTCCTGAGGGATGAAATAACAGGAATGGGGAGAAAGCACATTGTGATATTTGCCGGTATAGAGAGAGAGGGTTTGTGGAGATACAAGATGTAGGCTCAATACACACTGAGTCGTGAAAAAAGAATAAAATAGAATAAAAATACTTAATAGTTTGGCCTTCCTCTCAGGCCTTCCTCGATGGACTCCACAGATTGACTCCTTCATCTTTGTGTCAGGAGGTTGTCGCAGAGGCTGTCACTCTATGACCATCAAGATAGAAATGCAGATTCTGTAATAGCTGTTGACTAGCAGGGTGGCAGCCCCTCCCACCTAACGATCAGTTAACGACCAGACAGGTTTCACCACTCAATTCCAAATGTATTCAGTCCTGGTCCAAGGTGAGCAGGAGTTAAATACCTTGCAGAATAGTTTCAGGCCCTGGCCATGGAAGTCTGGAACACAGCAGATCGGAATAATTCACTACCCTCCTCCCCTCCCTGTAACCCCCTCATACATCTGGAGAATCAATGATCTGAACCCATACAGACAGGTCTGTTATCGGGTGGGAGAGGGGAGAGGGGGAGGAGAAGAGGAGGGAGGGGATGGGGGGAGGTCAGCGGAGAGGTGAGGCGGTAGAAGAGGAGAAACGGAAGAGGAGGATTATGATTATGAAGACCGTAGACAACGTGGTCAGAATGGCTGCAGTGTGAGTGCTAGCTGCATAGCCCGTCTCAGGATTCTTTCAACCAGAACATACAACGCTTCACCGTTCACCTCTATCCACGCGGAAACAAACCATTTGTTTAAAATCATCACACCGACACCCTTGGGAGACATTGATTGAGACAAGAATGCCGTCCAGTAGAGCGTTGTTTTGGCCGCTTACCTCTGCTGGTTCTCCAGTGGGTGCTGTTGCTGGAGAACAACATGGAGTCCCTCTTCAAGCCGAACCTGATGCTGCAATCGTTACCTTACTGTTGAAATACGTCCGATGGCTTTTATGACTCACCAGGGACTCAATTGTCAATCAACCATCAGACCGGATATTTTCACCTCTCTCTCTCCGGCTTCGTGGGAAGAGAGGAGTTCTCTCTCATCCGAGGGACTTGATGAAAGAGGGAGCTTGAAGGGTCGTTCTCTTTGTACATTATGCCATGAATCTCTCTCTCTCTCTCTCTCATTCTCTCTTTCTTCTCTCTATCCCTGTCTCTTGCTCAGTATGCATGTATTCACGCTCACGCACGCACGCACACACACACACACACACACACACACACACACAGACAGCAGGATCAGAGGGGCATGTTATGTATTGTTCCATTGACCTCCCACCCCTAGCCCCGTCGCATAGACAGATTATTGTTGTTTCTGTAGACAGGAAGTGAATGATGGCCCCTGTTTCCGATTGGCTGATGGCTGATCAATGGCTTTCATTTACAGAAGGATTTCTCTAAGCTGCTTTTATTAAAAATCTGTCAATCGTTATTGGAATTTGCTGAATACAAATGACCCCTGCCCCTACCTCCTTTAAACCCTGCCTCCTTTCTTTTTTTCCCCTTTTTTTTTTAATATGTTTTTAAGGCATTTCTGCTTTATTGGGATAGACACAGCAGAGATTGACAGGAAGGATGGGAGAGAGAGAGGAGGGATGACATGCAAGACGTGTCGAGGGTCGGAATCGACCCAGGAACTTTGCGATTATGTGGTATGCGCATTAGTGTGCTACGCCACTAAGCTCCCCAAAATCTGCCCCCTTCCTGTGAGAGGTTCATTGCCTACTCATACCTACTGTCCGAGATTTCAGCAGATGTATTTAGTAATCCATGGGGTCACAAGGAGGAATATGGCTTTGCTAGGTTATGTACTGTATCTCAGCCCATCATGAACCATCTCACCTCGTCACGTATGAACACACACACACACACACACGCACACACACACGCACACACACAGACGCACACACGTACACACACGCACACACACGCACACACACAGACGCACGCACACACACACACGCACACACACACACACAGCACTCTTTGTTTGAAGCAGAAACATCTGCACTCTCTCACCTAGTGTCAACATCTGTGGCCTACTTACAGCCTTACTCCAAACATACTGAAATCTTGTCTCTCTCTCACACACACACACACACACACACACACACACACACACACACACACACACACAGCACGCGCTGCAAGTACAAACACTTATAAACACTCAACAGGGTTGTGCTTTTCCACCCGATGCCAAACTAGGGCAAGATAAGAGCCCATCACCATAGATGAGATAAAACGTGTGTGTGTGTGTGTGTGTGTGTGTGTGTGTGTGTGTGTGTGTCCGTGTCCGAATGTGTGTGTGTGTGTGTGCGCGTGTGTGTGCGTGTGTGTGCGTGTGTGTGCGTGGTGAGGGCTTAGAAGGAGTTGTCTGTGTGTTTGGGGCAGAAGTTGACAACATCAGTGTGTTTGCATTGTCTGGCTGTCTTGACGACAGTACATATCTCTACTTCACTTTATAGTGACAATCAAAGCTGTGCAGCAGACGATTACACACACACACACACACACACACACACACACACACAGAGAGAGACCTTTCCTTAATATTTAAGAAATGTCTGCACTAATCTCTCTGAATGCTGGTCCGACCACTTTCATCCTCCCCACTCTTCAGGCTGTCAGTCAGGTAAGGGGTCTGTTATTGATGTGACACCGCCTCTGGCCTGCACTCCATACAGCGCTGAAAACACAGACAAACGCTCCTTTAGAATACCTCATCCCTCCACTCTCCTGTCCTGCCCATGCCCTCTTTCTTGTCTGCCTCTCTTTCTCCTCCTCTCCATTCCTTTCTTCTCCTCCCTTGTGTCTGTCCGTTCCATCACTCGATGAGTATGTGAGAGGATTAGCTGGACTTGAGGGTCTTTGCTTTGGAATTCTGCTGCTTTCTTTCCCCATTGTGGTTCGTTGAGGGATGTGGGTGTGTGGGTGTGGGTGTGTGTCTGTGTGTTTCTGTGTGTCCGTGTCTGTGTGTGTGTGTATCTGTGTGTGTGTTTCTGTGTGTGTCCGTGTGTGTGTCTGAGTGTGTTCGCGTGTGTGTGTGTATCTGTGTGTGTGTGTGTGTGTGTCCGTGTGTGTATCTGTGTGTGTCTGTGTGTCCGTGTCCGTGTCCGTGTGTGTGTGTGTGTGTGTGTGTGTGTGTGTGTGTTTAGCTGAGAGAGAGAGAGGGGGGGGGGGGGGGGGTCAAACTGCCAGGCCAGGTTCACGTGGAGCAGCTGGTATGTGGGCTGTCCAGCTGTGAGCCGGCTCTTTGAATGGTGGGCAGACGTGATTAACGTACAGTCCATTGTGTATGTTCAACATCAGTGTTGTGTCAGTGCGTTCTGCAGAGGGGTCAAAGGGCACAGCGCAGGGTATGATGGGAAGCCTGGATGTCAGCGGGAGACTGATGGAAGATTCTACAGTCAGGAGTTTCACAACATCTGTACA
>NW_028152771.1:44570-47070 GCF_951799395.1 Argentina silus | reverse complement strand
AAATTAACATTTCTAAGTCAATTCAAATAATTAATTCAAAATGACCCATTATTATTAGCAATTATTATATGACAATGTGGACCAATCAAATTATGATAATAATCTCTGAATTTACTGAATTATTTTTTATAGATAACTCACCAGTAATATTGGATGTGTTCCAGTGTCATTTCACTCAATATTCTCTCTGCATTCTCCTTGGGTGCACCTCTCTAATTCAGCATGCCTTCTCTAATTTACGCTTAATTTACGCTTAACGAGCTTACTAACGAGTTTCCACCTCTCCACTCTATCCTCTCTCCCACCTCCTCCTCTTCATTCCTCTCTTTGCTCTCCAGGTGTCCCAGTTCCTTCACACATATTAAAACTGAGTCAGAGCTCCAGGGAGCTGTTTACGTATATACTGTGTGTGTGTGTGTGTGTGTATATATATATAAGTGTGTGTGTGTATATATGTGTGTGTGTGTGTGTGTGTGTGTGTGTGTGTGTGTGTGTGTCATAGCCTGAGATGGGCTAACACACACTTCCTCTGTCTCACTTAGTATTCCACAGTAGTTCCCTGTCCCTCCTCTCCTCCCCTTCTTTCCCCACCCTCATATGAATTCCCATCTCACGGTGGGGAAAGCCAAACTATATCAAACTTAAACCCGGGGTCGTAAATATGAGTCCTGGGGAGAGAAGGCCAGAGAGAGTTAGTAAAGTTGCTTACCCTCAAGGAATTAATTTGAGTAAAGTGACAGTTTTTTTTTCTCCTCTCCCACGGTTGGCAAGAGTGGTTTTTGCAAAGTCATTTCAGGGCTTCACCATAAAATGTATGGGTCATTTTAAGAGGAACACATTGAGTGAATCAACAGTGGGAGGATGTCCCTGCAGATAGAGAGAGAGAGAGAGGGAGAGAGAGGGAGAGAGAGGGAGAGGGAGGGAGAGGGAGAGAGAGAGAGAGAGAAAGAAAGAAAGAGAGAAAGAGAGAGGGGGGGTGGAGGTGTTGGGGGGGTGAGATGGGCACAGGGTGGGAACGAGGGTAAAGCTGCTCTGGATGGGTCTGTATAGAGACAGTGAATATGTTGAATATGAATATGAGTTAGTTACCTTCATTTTCTCTCTGTAGTAATTCTGCTGGTTCTGTTTTTGACGGATAAAAGGAATCCGATTCTGGTAAGGTCATACATTGTTTATCAAAGCATCTCCCCTATCAAACATCACACACACACACACACACACACACACACACACACACACACACACTATGCAAATTATTTCCCAGACTCTGTTTCCTTGTGGCCTTTGTAGTCACATTGAGAATAATAATCAGTGGACTCCCTCTGACATGAAAGATAAACCAAAACAAAAACAACCATATTGTTTAGAAATCGTTGAAAAACACCCTTGAACAATTTACAATTGATATTGTTGAAGCACTTTTTAAAACTTCTCACCAAATTCCAAGTGCATATTGCTTTGTTCATCTATTCTTTTTATTCATCTATTCTTCTTCTTCTTCTTCTTCTTCTTCTTCTTCTTCTTCTTCTTCTTCTTCTTCTTCTTCTTCTTCTTCTTCTTCTTCTTCTTCTTATTATTATTATTATTATATCTAAAATGGCCAAAGGAGTCAATTGAATAATCGTTTTATTGACATTTAGGTATGCTACTCCATTGTGATGATGGTGTATAATTCATCTTGGTTTATACTCAAGACTCAAGTCGGCACGACATCAGGAACATTCCATTGTTGCCTGACAATGTCTCGTGGTAGTTTAGGTAGTCATGCTACTGACTATAAACCAGCCTTTCTGTAGAACCACTTAGCTGAGTTGTGATCCTTCTCTGTGTTTCACTCATAATAACACCTATTAGGGCTGGGCGATATGGCCTCAGAAATCAATATCTCGATATTTTCAGGCTTTTGGGCGATAGACAATATTTAGCTTGATATTTCCTGTTCGTTGCCTTATAGCCAGTATGAGACTTAACATGAAGTTCAAATACACTCAAAGAAACAGTCTGCATTCACAATGAAACAGTCTGCATTCACAATGTACAAGTCATTTCTATGGAAGGCTAGGCCTGTTTATTTTTGATAGAACACACCAGCAGATTTTTGCCTAAAATGAGGACTTTGAGAGACTAGCCTACCTTATTTTGAGCTGTGCCCTAACAACGTAGATAACTGAATCGAGCAGACAACAACACTAGGAGTTATATTTGCTGGATGTGTTAGTTATAGGTCTCCTATAACTAACTTTGTTTCTAACAGAAACCAAATCCTGAGAGCAGACTATACGCAAACACTGCCACAACACAAGACAACACGCTGTTTTGAAAATAGTTTGTTCACAGAAGATGCGCAGAAGATTTCTCTGCCCCGATTCGGTATTCTTTTTTCTTATCCGATGTTCTCCTGCGAGCAGCAGTCAAGTCCTCCGCAGCGCTCCTCTCGGAAACATGACTTGTTGGGTGGTTCCAGTACTCAAATGCAGATAGATGAGGGTGGGAGAGGTTG
>NW_028152771.1:37070-39570 GCF_951799395.1 Argentina silus | reverse complement strand
GTGTGTGTGTGTGTGTGTGTGTGTGTGTGTGTGTGTGTGTGTCTGTATGTCTGTGTGTGTGTGTGTGTGTGTGTGTGTGTGTGTGTGTCTGTGTGTGTGTGTGTGTGTGTGTGTGTCTGTATGTGTGTGTGTGTGTGTGTGTGTGTGTGTGTGTGTGTGTGTGTGTGTGTGTCTGTGTGTGTCTGTGTCGTGTTTGTCTGACGGTACATTTGTGTATAATGATCATCAACTCCTTCTCCCAGGAGACCTCATGCCATCCTCTTTGCTTTTATCATTGTGGAACATCACAATCTTTCAAAGTAGACTCGCTGTGTGTGTGTGCGCGCGCGCGCGTGCGTGCGTGTGTGTGTGTGCACGCGCGTGTGTGTGTGTGTGTGTGTGTGTGTGTGTGTGTGTGTGTGTGTGAGACAATGGTCCCATCGTTTGTCAGAGAGCTTTAAATGACGCTGGAATATCAATGTTAAAAAGTGACAATCATTTATCACTCTTCTCCCAGAGGAGGGGAGGAGATAGGAGGATCTTTCTTCGGGAGGGGTGGATACACACACACACACACACACACACACACACACACACAAATGAACGCACACAAATGCACACACGCACAAGGCAACACACACACACACGCACGCACACACAGACACACAAATGCACACACGAACAAGGCAACACGCACACACACACACACACACACACACACACACACAGCGATTTTACCAGTGATTGCTGGCTCAGTTTAGATCAAACAGTGGAGAGAAATTCTTTGTTTGCTCTTGTTGTGTTTTTAGCTGCTCTGCTTCCTCTCAATCTTCTTCTTCTCTCTGAAACAGCGTTTCAAACAGCTCATTATTTGGATCAACATGGTGTCTGCCTGGAGAAATCGTGCCTCCTTTGCCATCATGAAAATCACGAGTTATACCAGAGAGAGGCTTTTGAGGTCTTCTGTGTGTGACTCAGTGCTGCTTTGACTTTGTACTGTCCCTCTCTGTAATTACAGACCACTACAATCCAATGTCCTGGTTTTACTAGTCTGAGGGACGGAGAGGTTTTGGACTGAAGCCAGAAGAAAGCTGGGTTGTTGGTTGCTAATTGGGACATTGTCTGAAAGCTCATAGTAAGAGAGTTAGTCCTTCAGCCTCCAGGCTACGATAGAGCTCAGCTGACCGGGGTCAACGCAGGGTCAGTGGCGAGGGAGCGGCAGACACGCGATACCCTCGGGACTCCTAGCTTGGACACTGTCAATCCCCATGTCCTTCTCACGCACCTTCTTGATATTCGGTATATGGCGAGAACTTCCCTCGGCTACCCGAGACCTCCCACTCCAACCTCTTCTCATCTTCCGCATGGGCGCATCCGGCGGAGACAGTATTGCGCTTGTGAGCGTGGTTCTGTTTGTGAGATGTTTCACAGAGCTCCCCGAGCATGAAGTGGGTGTCAGAGGTGATGTTTCACTCGGATGTGTTGCTCCGCTTCCCGATCAGGGAGGTGTGGATGGTGGTGGGTAGTGAAGGGGAGATGATCCAGCGATGCGTCTGATCTGTACATCTGGAGGGTTTACCACAGAAAGAGACAGAAACGTGCACGCGCGCACGCACGCACGCACGCACACACACACACACACACACACACACACACACACACACACACACACACACTTTATGTCTGACTGTCTCTGCAGGCATAGGCCGCCCCCCCCCCACTCCCTCACCCTCTCTTCTTCCATTCCCCTCCTCCCTCTCTCCCCCTTCCTCCCTCCTCCAGTCTCTCTCTGGATGGCATCAGTGTGTCTGTATTATGAACCCACTGACAGACTCTGTAGACTGACAGACGTCTCCCCCCCCCACCCCATGTCTGTTCTAGACAGTCTCTCTCTTCCTCTCTCTGCCTTTTGTTTTTCTCTCTATATCTCCCCACCCCCCCCCGCCGCCGCCGCCGCCCCCACACACACTTCTCTGTCTGTCTCTCTCGCTCTGAAAGAAAGCATTACAAATGATTATATTACAGAGGTGAACACTTCAAGACAGTATAACTTGGATATTTCACAATTACCTGCAGACATGATTATTGCCTTTGTCCTCTCTCTCCCTTTGATCAATGTATCATATGTCTATTAGCATTAGGACAGCCTGCCAGATTCAAATCATTTTTTTTATTGCAATAAAATAAGTGGCTTAATTTAAATAAGATATCGCCTTTCGTCTGTCTGTCGGACGTGCACGCACGCACGCACGCAGAAGAAGAAGAAGTGTGAAGTACCTTGTTTACCTTTCCGCTGAAGACCCCTATACCATCACACCTGGTACAGGCCAGTGACACACACAAGCAGGCAACCCTGCCTACCGCCCATCCTTTCAAATCAAGACTTATAGAGAGAAGAGTACAGAGAAGAGTAGAGAGAAGAGTACAGAGAAGAGTAGAGAGAAGAGTAGACAGAGAAGAGTATAGAGAAGAGTAGAGAGAAGAGTAGAGAGAAGAGTAGAGAGAAGAGTACAGAGAAGAG
>NW_028152771.1:30000-31870 GCF_951799395.1 Argentina silus | reverse complement strand
CTGTGTGTGACTCAGTGCTGCTTTGACTTTGTACTGTCCCTCTCTGTAATTACAGACCACTACAATCCAATGTCCTGGTTTTACTAGTCTGAGGGACGGAGAGGTTTTGGACTGAAGCCAGAAGAAAGCTGGGTTGTTGGTTGCTAATTGGGACATTGTCTGAAAGCTCATAGTAAGAGAGTTAGTCCTTCAGCCTCCAGGCTACGGTAGAGCTCAGCTGACCAGGGTCAACGCAGGGTCAGTGGCGAGGGAGCGGCAGACACGCGATACCCTCGGGACTCCTAGCTTGGACACTGTCAATCCCCATGTCCTTCTCACGCACCTTCTTGATATTCGGTATATGGCGAGAACTTCCCTCGGCTACCCGAGACCTCCCACTCCAACCTCTTCTCATCTTCCGCATGGGCGCATCCGGCGGAGACAGTATTGCGCTTGTGAGCGTGGTTCTGTTTGTGAGATGTTTCACAGAGCTCCCCGAGCATGAAGTGGGTGTCAGAGGTGATGTTTCACTCGGATGTGTTGCTCCGCTTCCCGATCAGGGAGGTGTGGATGGTGGTGGGTAGTGAAGGGGAGATGATCCAGCGATGCGTCTGATCTGTACATCTGGAGGGTTTTCCACAGAAAGAGACAGAAACGTGCACGCACGCACGCACGCACGCACACACACACACACACACACACACACACACACACACACACACTTTATGTCTGACTGTCTCTGCAGGCCCCCCCCCACTCCCTCACCCTCTCTTCTTCCATTCCCCTCCTCCCTCTCTCCCCCTTCCTCCCTCCTCCAGTCTCTCTCTGGATGGCATCAGTGTGTCTGTATTATGAACCCACTGACAGACTCTGTAGACTGACAGACGTCTCCCCCCCCCACCCCATGTCTGTTCTAGGCAGTCTCTCTCTTCCTCTCTCTGCCTTTTGTTTTTCTCTCTATATCTCCCCACCCTCCCCCCCCCCCGCCGCCGCCGCCCCCACACACACTTCTCTGTCTGTCTCTCTCGCTCTGAAAGAAAGCATTACAAATGATTATATTACTGAGGTGAACACTTCAAGACAGTATAACTTGGATATTTCACAATTACCTGCAGACATGATTATTGCCTTTGTCCTCTCTCTCCCTTTGATCAATGTATCATATGTCTATTAGCATTAGGACAGCCTGCCAGATTCAAATCATTTTTTTTATTGCAATAAAATAAGTGGCTTAATTTAAATAAGATATCGCCTTTCGTCTGTCTGTCGGACGTGCACGCACGCACGCACGCAGAAGAAGAAGAAGTGTGAAGTACCTTGTTTACCTTTCCGCTGAAGACCCCTATACCATCACACCTGGTACAGGCCAGTGACACACGCAAGCAAGCAACCCTGCCTACCGCCCATCCTTTAAAATCCAGACTTATAGAGAGAAGAGTACAGAGAAGAGTAGAGAGAAGAGTACAGAGAAGAGTAGAGAGAAGAGTACAGAGAAGAGTATAGAGAAGACTACAGAGAAGAGTACAGAGAAGAGTACAGAGAAGAGTAGAGAGAAGAGTAGAGAGAAGAGTAGAGAGAAGAGTACAGAGAAGAGTATAGAGAAGAGTAGAGAGAAGAGTAGAGAGAAGAGTAGAGAGAAGAGTAGAGAGAAGCGTAGAGAGAAGAGTACAGAGAAGAGTACAGAGAAGAGTACAGAGAAGAGTAGAGAGAAGCGTAGAGAGAAGAGTACAGAGAAGAGTACAGAGAAGAGTATAGAGAAGAGTAGAGAGAAGAGTAGAGAGAAGAGTAGAGAGAAGAGTACAGAGAAGAGTAGAGAGAAGAGTACAGAGAAGGGTACAGAGAAGAGTATAGAGAAGAGTATAGAGAAGAGTATAGAGAAGAGTAGAGAGAA
>NW_028152771.1:17500-20000 GCF_951799395.1 Argentina silus | reverse complement strand
ACACACATTGATTCATCTAGAGACTAACAATGAGCCAGCATCAACAGGCTAAGCTGTAATTTTCTGGGCCGACCCAGAGCTTTTTGCCCTATAATTAACACATTCACTTTAACAGGAAAATAGTATTCTCACTCTGCGTGTGTGTGTGTGTGTGTGTGTGTGTGTGTGTGTGTGTGTGTGTGTGTGAGTGTGTGTAATGGGCTGGCTATTAAGACATTTACTTTCACGGGGAAATAAGAAACCATACTCAGAGGAGCAGCAACACGCAGGAAGAGTCTGTCTCTGACCTCCCACTCCCACACACACACACACACACACACACCCCTCCCCCTTCCCCTTCCCCACGCCACCCACACACCAATGTAAAGCTGCAATTAGAGGTATAATTTCATGCTTCTAGCCTGGGCCGGGGGTCTGAAACATCGCAAAAGCAATTAAAAATGGATTGAGATTGAGAAGGAGGGGAACTCGAGAAATGAGTGGGAGAAAGAAGGTGTTGATTGAGAGGGATGTTCTGTATTAACCCCCAGTGAAGCATTACACCGTGCAGAACCCACCATGTACACTTCTCCCAGATCTCCACAGGAGTGTACTGGAGCACGGGAGAGGGTGAGAACAGCCGTGAGCTGTTGTAGGGACAGGCCAGGGTGAAGGTGGTGTTGTAGGGACAGGCCAGGGTGAAGGTGGTGTTGTAGGGACAGGCCGGGGTGAAGGTGGTGTTGTAGGGACAGGCCAGGGTGGAGGTGGTGTTGTAGGGACAGGCCGGGGTGAAAGTGGTGTTGTAGGGACAGGCCAGGGTGAAGGTGGTGTTGTAGGGACAGGCCAGGGTGAAGGTGGTGTTGTAGGGACAGGCCAGGGTGAAGGTGGTGGAGAGGGTGGGGCAGGGGGGAGGGGGGGGGGGCTGTGGGGTTGGGGGGGGGGGGGCGGGGGACAGGTGACTGTTGAGTGACTGTTGTCCTGGTACAGCATACTGTGCCTGACACGTCTGTCTCTGTCTCTCTCTCTCTTTTTTCTCTCTCTCTCTCTCTCTTTTCTCTCTCTCTCTGTGTGTGTGTGTGTGTGTGTGTGTGTTGTGTGAGCCTCTTTGATGCCTGGAGGCATACAGACAGGTCTCTGTGTGTGCTATTGTTCACCTGCTGTGCCGAAGCAACTTCATAACAGCCAGCAGTGCTGCTATACAGAAGAGCTGTCTTCAAATACAAGCACTGACACATTCTGTAAAGGTTTATGGTAATGTATTTTCCACAATGTGCTCTCTGAACAGGCAACACACAGATGCCCCCCCCCCCCTCCACACACACACACACACATACACACACACACACACACACACTTTAAAAGCCTGATTTTGCATAATGTTTGGCTGACTTCAGGAGCTGCCACATGGCAGGCACAGCAATTAATAACACTACAGCCACTATGCATGATACAGTAGGAGAGTTGTATAGTCCTTGTGATGTACCCCCCCTCTCCCTCTCCCTCTCCCCCCCCTCCCCTCTCCCTCTCCCTCTCTCTTTTTCTTTGACTCTCCCACTCTTTCTTCTCCACTACTTTTCCTGCCTCCTTCCCCCTCACTCTCTTCGTCTCTCACCCCCCCCCCCTCCCTATCTCCTCCTCCATTTCTCTCACCCCCCCCCCCTCCCTATCTCCCCCTCCATTTCTTTCACTCTCTCCCTTTCTTTTCTCTCCCAGATTTATTAGCCATTTATGAGGCTGGGGAATCGGAACAGTCAAAATCAGTCTGGCTTAGGGTGCCTTATTCGTTCTGTCACAAGAAAGCAGATATTTTTTGGTGTCGTTGTTGTTGTTGTTGTTGTTGTTTACATTGTTGTCTCTCTTACCCAAACAAAAACAACGAAAGGAAGAAAATTGTGCTAATGTGCTAGCTAGCGAATATAGCACAGGCGAGTCAGGAGACGTCAGCTCTGACTGTTGGTTAACTTCAATGTGGAGGAGTGGCGACTATAGATACAGGACCAGTCAGAAGTTTGGACACACCGTGCAAAGAGTGTGCAAAGCTGTCATCAAAGCAAAAGGTGGCTACTTTGAAGACTTGTGAAATGATGTTGAAGTCAATCTTTAAGATGTTTATCGATGAAGCCACACACACACACACACACACACACACACACACACACACACACACACACAAGTTGGCAAGTCGCTGAAATGCCGTCTCAGCGTTACAGACGTGCTGTCTCTCTGTCAGTGTGTATTCCACTTCTCCTCAACCTAACATCCCTGGAGCAGCGTGAACACACACACACACACACACACACACACACACACACACACACACACACACACTGATGGCTTTGGTTAGCCGTGACCATAGACAATGGCTGAGTGAAGTGCTCATGACACACACACACACACCCACACACACACACACACACCACACACACACACACACACACACACACACACACACATATTCTCACGCAATAACCCTGAAACTCAAAGTGGTTTGCAGTGCTGTGGTTCTGTGCTTATGAAACCT
>NW_028152771.1:0-2500 GCF_951799395.1 Argentina silus | reverse complement strand
GTGTATCTATGTATGTGTGTGTGTGTGTGTGTGTGTGTTTCTGTTTGTGTATCTATGTATGTGTGTGTGTTTCTGTCTGTGTATCTATGTGTGTGTGTGTGTGTGTGTGTTTCTCTGTCTGTGTATCTATGTGTGTGTGTGTGTGTGTGTGTGTGTGTGTGTGTGTGTGTGTGTGTAGAGACAGCATGAATGCTTAATGAATGAATGAAGCCTTTACATTCAGTAATGAGCCCTTTATGGACGTATGCATCAGTAGACTCATCAACCTCACCCACACATGCAGCTGTTGACTAGCAAATGCAGAGGCAGCACTTTCCTGTTTACTTGGACGCAATCCCATGTGATATGGTGTTGATGGGAATAGTCTGAGCAGAACATAAAGACACACACACACACACACACACACTTGAATAATAAATAGTTGACAGTAGATCCACAGGCCAGCTCATTTTGGACAGAGATAGAGAGTGAGAAAGAGAGAGAGAGAGGAAGGGAGAGAGAGAAAGAGAGATTGAGAGGAAGGGAGAGAGACAGAGAGAGATTGAGAGGAAGGGAGAGAGACAGAGAGAGGGAGAGAGAGAGGAAGGGAGAGAGAGAAAGAGAGAGAGAGAGGAAGGGAGAGAGAAAGAGAGATTGAGAGGAAGGGAGAGAGGAAGGGAGAGAGAGAAAGAGAGAGAGAGAGGAAGGGAGAGAGAAAGAGAGATTGAGAGGAAGGGAGAGAGACAGAGAGAGGGAGAGAGAGAGGAAGGGAGAGAGAGAGGAAGGGAGAGAGACAGAGAGATTGAGAGGAAGGGAGAGAGAAGGAGAGAGAGAGGAAGGGAGAGAGACAGAGAGAGGGAGAGAGAGAGGAAGGGAGAGATGATGCTTCCAGGGCCAAACTTTACATTAGCGTTAACCACACACAGACACTCCAGACTTCAACCACACATTCTACTCCATTATGCACACTCAACAATTATGGCAGAGAGCTGTTAAATAAACCGTTGGATTAGATGGAGATGGAATGGGAGGAGGTGAGCTCTCATACCAATGTGCTGTGTGACTGCAACCACAAACGTGGCTTTAAGTAACCCCAAAGCACTACACACACACACACACACACACACACACACACACACACACACACACACACACACACACACACACACACACACACACACACACACACCCTCCACTAATGACACTAAGCTCTCCCAGTCTGCTCTAATAGAATGACTGTCGGATGTGTTTATTTAACACTGACATTTGAAATCTGCCTCACCATAGAGCTGCCCCAGATAGTCCCCCTGTCATTAGATTTGTGGAGTGAACTGTAAACTGTGAAATGAAGACATGCCAACACTCCGTCGCTAACCAGACCTCCCTCACTTCTTACCTCGTACACACACACACGCACACGCACACGCACACACACACGCACACACACACACACACACATACCCTCACTACCCAGCCCACCATGTTGTTGGGACATGACCACCGCGTGCTTTGCTAGTTAATCCATCCTAAACCTGGCTCCCTGCTGGCCAAGGCAGTGACCGGTAGAGAGACAGGGATTAGGGGGGTCCCAGGCAGCCTACCTCCTCACCCCTCACTCCCTCTGCGCAGGCAGAGACAAAGACTGGAGCCCCCCCCCTGTCCCCCCCCCCCCATCCCCCCTGGCCTGGGTCTCTGATCCCTCGATAGCTGAGCCCTGCTGAGTGAGCTCATCTCCGGGGAGGAGAGGAGAGAATAGAGGCTAGGACCCGCGGTGTTGCCATTGGACAGAGTGGGAGCTCTGGTTCGGAACAAGAGAATGGCACCACTGTGTTGTTGTATGTGTATGTGTGTGTTGGTTTAGCAGAGTGGGCTATCGGCCGGTTCATCTAGGCCCTCTTCACGTCTCACCCGCACACTTCCCATGCTAAACCTAATGTCAACCGATGACAGCATCTCTCCCTGACACACACACTGACAGCGGATGATGGGGATTTAGCCGGTGGTGGTGATGATGTGGCAGACTGGCTTGTCTGAGCTGCTGAGGAAGGATGTTGTTCTTGAGAATTCCCGTGATTTCTCGTGGCGTTTTTTTTCATCTCGTTGCGATGTTTTTTTTTCGTGTCGTGTTGCCTTGTCTGTTATTGTGTATTTAGTTGAGCTTGTAACGGACCGCGCTCTGGAATCGCTTTTCGCCGTTCGTAACCGGTTCTCCCTTCAACATAGGCTCAAACTTTACGAAATTTAAAAAAATCAATAAAGGTGGAATAAGTATATATAGTTTGTCTTTCGGTTTGTCTTCCATAGGATCTCGCGGCTTTTATTAGTGATTGTTCCACAAGTCTCAGAGGAGGGGTACAGTGTGTGGCCGACGCTGAAGTCTACTTCTGTACACTGAGACGGACGCCTGCTGGAGCCGGAGGTGACGCAACTGTGAACAATGAGTTGTGAAAAGAGGGAATTGTACTCGACCATTTTCCAATCATTCGTTACTCACTCCATTGCCTTTGTCGTTCTCACACTC
>NW_028152772.1:10000-15564 GCF_951799395.1 Argentina silus | reverse complement strand
TGACAGGAGAAGAGCTGACAGGGAGAATGACTGTGTGAGAATCAGCAGTGAAGGCAGGAAGCAGCGTAGGGAGGAAATCAATACTCCATTTAAACTCCGGCTCCACCCCAATCTGCAGCAGCCACACACACACACTACACACACACACACTACACACACACACACACACACACATACACACACACACACACACACACACACACACACACCGTGTTGGCCTTTCATTATATCAGCTTGTACTATAATCTCCACTGACCCAAAGATGGAGAGAGGAGAGATGGAGGGAGGAGAGGAGAGATGGAGGGAGGAGAGGAGAGATGGAGGGAGGAGGGAGGAGAGGAGAGATGGAGGGAGGAGAGAGGGAGGGAGGAGAGGAGAGAGGGAGGGAGGAGGGAGGAGAGGAGAGATGGAGGGAGGAGAGAGGGAGGGAGGAGGGAGGAGAGGAGAGGAGAGAGATGGAGGGAGGAGAGGAGAGGAGAGAGATGGAGGGAGGAGGGAGGAGAGGAGAGGAGAGAGATGGAGGGAGGAGAGAGGAGAGGATATTAAGATATCCAAAGTAAGATTCAAGTTTGTGTTGAATGAGCTCTCAGCTGTCATATGACACTGTGGTTGTTGACCTTCACGATGGACCCTAACCCTAACCTGACCCTAACCTGATCTTAACCCTAACCCTAACCTGACCCTAACCTGATCTTAAACCTAACCCTAACCTGACCCTAACCTGATCTTAACCCTAACCCTAACCTGACCCTAACCTGATCCTAACCCTAACCTGACCCTAACCTGACCCTAACCTGATCTTAACCCTAACCCTAACCTGACCCTAACCTGATCCTAACCCTAACCTGACCCTAACCCTAACCTGACACTAACCCTAACCTGACCCTAACCCTAACCTGACCCTAACCTAACCTGACCCTAACCTGATCCTAACCCTAACCTGACCCTAACCTAACCCTAACCTGACCCTAACCCTAACCTGACCCTAACCTGACCCTAACCCAGTGGTTTTCAAACTTTTTCTGTCAGGCCCCCCTTTGGAGGAAATATTTTTTGGGGGCCCCCCCTCGCCCCAACAAAAGAGTCATGAAATGGGTCACACACACACACACACACACCGTGTTGGCCTTTCATTATATCAGCTTGTACTATAATCTCCACTGACCCAAAGATGGAGAGAGGAGAGATGGAGGGAGGAGAGGAGAGATGGAGGGAGGAGGGAGGAGAGGAGAGATGGAGGGAGGAGAGAGGGAGGGAGGAGAGGAGAGAGGGAGGGAGGAGGGAGGAGAGGAGAGATGGAGGGAGGAGAGAGGGAGGGAGGAGAGGAGAGATGGAGGGAGGAGGGAGGAGAGGAGAGGAGAGAGATGGAGGGAGGAGGGGAGAGGAGAGAGATGGAGGGAGGAGAGAGGGAGGGAGGAGAAGAGAGATGGAGGGAGGAGGGAGGAGAGGAGAGGAGAGAGATGGAGGGAGGAGGGAGGAGAGGAGAGGAGAGAGATGGAGGGAGGAGAGAGGGAGGGAGGAGAGGAGAGATGGAGGGAGGAGGGAGGAGAGGAGAGGAGAGAGATGGAGGGAGGAGGGAGGAGAGGAGAGGAGAGAGATGGAGGGAGGAGGGAGGAGAGGAGAGGAGAGAGATGGAGGAGAGAGGAGAGGATATTAAGATATCCAAAGTAAGATTCAAGTTTGTGTTGAATGAGCTCTCAGCTGTCATATGACACTGTGGTTGTTGACCTTCACGATGGACCCTAACCCTAACCTGACCCTAACCTGACCCTAACCTGATCTTAACCCTAACCCTAACCTGACCCTAACCTGACCCTAACCTGATCTTAACCCTAACCCTAACCTGACCCTAACCTGATCCTAACCCTAACCTGACCCCAACCCTAACCTGACCCTAACCTGACCCTAACCCTAACCTGACACTAACCCTAACCTGACCCTAACCCTAACCTGACCCTAACCTAACCTGACCCTAACCTGATCCTAACCCTAACCTGACCCTAACCTAACCCTAACCCTAACCTGACCCTAACCTGACCCTAACCCTAACCTGACACTAACCCTAACCTGACCCTAACCCTAACCTGACCCTAACCTAACCTGACCCTAACCTGATCCTAACCCTAACCTGACCCTAACCTAACCCTAACCTGACCCTAACCCTAACCTGACCCTAACCTGACCCTAACCCTAACCTGACCCTAACCTGACCCTAACCCTAACCTGACACTAACCCTAACCTGACCCTAACCCTAACCTGACCCTAACCTAACCTGACCCTAACCTAACCTGACCCTAACCTGATCCTAACCCTAACCTGACCCTAACCTAACCCTAACCTGACCCTAACCCTAACCTGACCCTAACCTGACCCTAACCCTAACCTGACCCTAACCTGACCCTAACCCTAACCTGACACTAACCCTAACCTGACCCTAACCCTAACCTGACCCTAACCCAGTGGTTTTCAAACTTTTTCTGTCAGGCCCCCCTTTGGAGGAAATATTTATTGAAATCTTGAGAGAGCGGAACTAAAAATAGCGTCCGGTTCCACAAAACAAAGTTCCGCACTTTGAACTGCAGTTCAGTTTTTTCTCTCTCGCGGTCGTGGTCGCTCGCGCCCTAACCCTAACCCCGGGGGGCGCGCCCCACACTTTGAGAAACACTGCCCTAACCTAACCCTAACCCTAACCTGACCCTAACCTAACCCTAACCTGACCCTAACCTGACCCTAACCTAACCCTAACCTAACCCTAACCTGACCCTAACCTGATCCTAACCCACAGTGAAATAGGGAAACAAAAATAGAAAATATACAATACACTCATTACGTTATTTTATCAAATGATATATAACATTAAACACAAGAAACATAAATCTGCCTTTGAAACTCTTCATTTTCTGTGATTCAAATCAATGACATTTGGTTCTCAATGTGCCTTCATTATTCAAAACAAAGCTTTTTACCACCAAAAAACTGAATTTGAAAACATGAATGTGGGGGGACATGCAGCGTTTGGCCTGTAGAGAGTGCTACAGGACCGTGGCCGGCCCTTTGCCTACGCCCAGCAGCTGCGGGACAGCGCGTGGCGGTGTCTGGACCCGAGGAACAGCTCGGCGGAGGAGGTCGGGGACCGGGTGGTGATGGAGCAGTTCCTCACGGGGATCCCGGCCCGAACCACCGCCTGGGTCCAGTACCACCGGCCCCAGGATCTCGCGGCCGCCGTGAGCTTGGCGGAGGACCATCTCTCCCTCCCACCGCGGGAGCCCCGGCGCCCGGAAGGAGCCGTGGTACCGGAAGGAGAGAGGCCGGCGCCCGCACCGAGGACGAGATGGCAGGGGCGGGTATATCGAGAACCAGCCCTGGCCCCACAGGAAGCACCCCGAGCGGCAGGGGGGGTGTGTTGGCGATGTGGACGGCCGGGCCATGTTCAGGCGGATTGCCCAGTGATGGAGGTGGGGCAGGTCGTCCGCATCAGCAACATACCGGGCCCTCCCCCCGGACCAGGAGAGGCGTATTGTGTTCCGGTAAGGATACAACATGATACGCACCAGGCGTTCTTGGATTCGGGCTGCATGCAGTCCATGATCCAGGAGCGCCTGGTTCGACCGGCGGCATTGTTAAAGGCATCGAGGGTGTTGGTGAAGTGTGTGCATGGGGACATCCACGAATACCCTGTGGTCGCTATCGAAATTCATTATGAGGGAAAACAGCATAGTGTACAGGTGGCGGTTAGCCCGCGCCTCATGCATCACCTTGTTCTGGGTGTAGATTGGGAGGGGTTTCCTCAAGCAGTAAAGCGGGCTACCGGGGTGCGTGCACGACAGAGAGGGAGGTGTGAGGCGTGTAATGTGCTCTGTGCTGAGGCGACGCCTCGCGACACTGCTGAGGAGCCGGAGCCGGCGGGGGGGTCTCAACCTGAGATTTCCCCGCTGAACTACCCGTTGCTAGGTGACTTCCCCCTCGAGCAGTCTCATGACGAGACCCTACGATCGGCCTATGACCAAGTGATAGCGGTTGATGGTACTTTGGTACGGCCGGACACAGTGCACGCCCACCCCTATTTTGCGATCATCAGCGACAGGTTATACCGAGTGAGTCGTGACTCGCATAGTCAGGAGAAAGTAACCCAGTTGTTGGTTCCCCGTAGCCGCCGGGAAATGGTCTTCCAGGCGGCTCATTTCAACCCCATGGCGGGCCATTTAGGATAAGATAAGACACTAAACTGTATAATGGCTCGATTTTATTGGCCGGGAATTCAGGCAGAGGTGCGTAGGTGGTGCGCTTCCTGTCGCGAATGTCAATTGGTAAATCCCCCAGCCATTCCACAGGCCCCATTGCGGCCCTTACCATTGGTCGAGAACCCATTCGACCGCATTGCCATGGATATTATCGGGCCATTTGATCGGTGTACACAGGGATATCGATTTGTGTTGGTTTTGATAGATTACGCAACCCGATACCCCGAGGCAATACCGCTGCGCAATATTTCTGCCAGGAGTGTAGCGCAGGCATTGTTTCCAGTGATCTCCCGGGTGGGAATCCCGAAAGAGATTCTCACCGACCAGGACACCAATTTTATGTCACGTACCCTCAAGGAACTATACGGGTTGTTGAACATCAAGGCGATTCGAACCAGTGTTTACCACCCGGCCACCGATGGCCTTTGTGAGCGGTTCAATCGGACCTTGAAATCAATGATCCGGAAGTTTGTGCACGAGGATAGTCGGAATTGGCATAAATGGCTAGATCCCCTGCTGTTTGCGGTACAGGAAGTTCCCCAAGCTTCCACCGGGTTTTCCCCGTTTGAATTACTCTACGGGCATAAGCCCAGGGGTGTCCTAGACCTTCTTAAAGAAAATTGGGAGGAAGGCATTTGCAGCAAGCCCAGGAGTGTCAAAAGCGCCTATACGACAGGGGAACCTGCGAGAATTTACACCGGGAGACAAGGTGCTCGTACTGTCACCCACCTCCAGCACGAAATTACTCGCCAAGTGGCAAGGGCCGTTTGTGGTCACACGTCGCATGGGGGACGTGGATTATGAGGTAGTACGCTCGGACCGGGGGGATAGCTTGCAGGTGTATCACGTAAATCTCCTTAAAAAATGGAACGACGTGGTCACTGTTGCTCTGGCTACAATAATTACAGAGAGAGATGAGTTCGGACTGGAAGTCCCAAAATCAAAAGTTAGCACTCCGGTCGGTATTGATAACCGTCTCTCTGCTAGCCAGGCCACGGACGTTGCAGATTTGCAAGCTAGGTTCGCTGACGTGTTCTCTCCCCTGCCCGGTCAGACTATGCTTATCGACCACCATATAGAAACGCAGCCGGGTTTAACGGTGCGCACGCGTCCCTATAGGTTGCCGGTACACAAACGAGACATTGTGTGCAAGGAATTGGAAGCCATGCTGGAGCTGGGTGTGGTTGAGGAGTCCCGCAGTGACTGGTGTAGCCCCATCGTGCTTGTCAACAAGCCGGATGGGTCTATACGGTTCTGTGTGGATTATAGAAGGGTTAATGCGGGTTAATCCTCCAAATTCGATGCCTACCCGATGCCCCGGG
>NW_028152772.1:0-5000 GCF_951799395.1 Argentina silus | reverse complement strand
CAGGATGCCACACACACCACACACACACACACACACACACACACACACAGCCACACACACACCCATCACCCTGCCTCCACACACACACACACACACACACACATGCACACGCACACAATCACCCTGCCTCCACACACCACACACACACACACACACACACAGTCAGGCCTACTTGGCATAATGTCAACAGATAATCCACAATAGAATCTCTCACACACACCTCTCTCTCTCTCTCTCTCTCACACACACACACACACACACACACACACCATCACCCTGCCTCCACACACACACACACACACACACACACGCACACGCACACCATCACCCTGCCTCCACACACACACACACACACACACACACACACACAGCTATCTGGCTGCGCTAGGTGTCTGGCCTAGCTCCGTACATAACAGCCAGAGTGGATATGATATCTGATTCAGACCAAAGATACACACACTCCTACACAGTCACACACACACACACACACACACACACACACTCCTACACAGTCACACACACACACACACACACACACACTCCTACACAGTCACACACACACACACACACACACACACACAACTCTCTCTCACACACAGACAGACACACAGACGCACACACACACACACACACACACACACACAAATACACAACTCTCTCTCACACACAGACAGACACACAGACGCACACACACACACACACACACACACACACACACACCCCTACAGTGTAAAACAGCGTGCCCCTTCAATGTAGCGTTACCGTTCCAATCCGTGGTGCACGAGCGACGTGTATCCCAGTGACAGGCGGGAGGGGAGAACAGCGTGCAGCTCGCGACGGTCCGGTAGGTCCGTGACAAGTGGCCGCTCGCGGAGTTGTGTGGCGGCGTGTCCCGGGGTCGAGCGCGCGGGCAGCGGGATTACATCCGCCCTCGTACAAAGAGGATAACGGGGCTGAGCTCGAGCTGAGCCCCACCGACCCCGGGCCAGCCAATCCCCGAGCTCTTCGAGAACACCGGGAATCTTGTTACGGTTTCCAACCCCCGTGGAGAGAACAGAGGAACGGGAGGTACGACTCCGCTAATTGGCCGGTAGGTGCGAAGCCACCGGCTACAACGAGCTATTTGGTGAACGACGGAAGTGGCCTAACTTTACCGGGCCGTGAATAATAGAAATATAAAGCCATCTCTTTTATCCTCAACCAGAGACGCCTTTTCTCTCTCCTCTAAGCCGCTTATTTCTCCGTTCCACCGGGACAGACACCGAATAAAGCTGCCCTGGAAAAGGAGGCGGCACAACCGGAATCTGCGCACTAAGCGACACCGCGTGCAGCTGGCGCTCTGGCGTGATCCGCACCGATCTGTGTTACAATTACCGTCAGCCCGGGGGACCGGGGGAGTGTGTTTACTGCCCCGCGGTTGGCACGGTCCCCCGGTTCAGAGGTGCCACAGCTGTCCGGCTGACACGAGCCAACCTTGGGCGAAACAGGGGACGTGATATTTCTCTCTCTGGCTGTGTGTGTGTGTGTGTGTGTGTGTGTGTGTGTGTGTGTGTGTGTGTGTGTGGGTGGGTGTGGACATCTGGACATGTTGTCTATAACTCATATAAATGCCTCTCTGAATGATTTGAGGTTCTGCGTCGCAGCTGATTGTTGTGGATGGGATCCCCTGTTTCTCACACTCACACACACACACACACACACAGTCGAGAGGTCCCCGTTGCTAGGGCTGCCCACAAACTGTCTCCTCACCGGATTCTGTGATACCGAACCGCAGTTGCAAAGAACCGTCAAGTGGACACGACCCAATTTCCGTTATTAACGCGAGAGAACATCATAACGCACGACTGCAAAGTACTACCGTCTCCACTCTATCGTCAGCGCGAGAATAACAACCGTTTTTCTCGGTTCCCATTTCAATCTTACCTGTAAACATTCCATTCTAACCGGTTTGTTTCCGTTAATCCTCGCGGTCGCGGTAGACATCCAGAGTCCACCTCTCGGTACCGACTGTTAGAAAGGTCTGCACGAGCGCTTTGGGACCGGAGCCCCTGACCGGGAGTCGTTACTCTGTCACCGTCATCGAGACAGCGCGATACCGAATATCTCTTCTTCCGGGGAGCTCCCGTTCCCGCCGAGTCCGCGTGGCTCCGTGCGGTGAGCGAGCGCAGCGCTGGTGTTCCGCTGTGACAGCTGACAGCATCGTTACCGGTTTCACAGACGTTCACTCTAAATGACACGCGCCCGGTGGAATTCGTAACGGTTTAGAACACACACAGGTAGATACCCCCCCCCCCCCAGGGAGAACAGAGCTCTGGGCACAGGGTCAGCCATCTCCAGCCTGGAGCAGTCAGGTTTGAGTGCCTTGCTCAAGAGCACAATGGCACCTTAGACACACACACACACACACACACACACCACACACACACACACACACACACACACACACATTAGTGTGTGAGATGCTAAATAGAATAGGTAATGTGTGCAAATGGAAGTATTCAGAGTTGGGCTCCTTCTAGTCCAGAAGACATATGTCACCTGATTGGTCCCCTGAAGAGACACAGGTCACATGGTCCTTGAAAATCACGGCAGCTCTGGGCTGCTATTGGCTGTTCAGGCCATCTAGTCTCTGTCTATTGGCTGCTCCACAGCAGACAGGCCATATGTGTTTATCTACTGTCATACTCACAGTGCTGTGTGTGTGTGTGTGTGTGTGTGTGTGTGTGTGTGCGTGCGAGACTTGGCGACGATGACAGTGTATATGTGTGTGTGTGTGTGTGTGTGTGTGTGTGTGTGTGTGTGTGTGTGTGTGAGAGACTTGGCAGCGATGAAGAATGTGATAGTGGGACCAGCTGGCAGAAATCTCCTCAATCTGCTACGTGCACACACACACACACACACACACCACACACACACACACACACACCACACACACACACACACACACACACACTAAATATAGTCTCACATTAACTAAATAAACACAGATATATACTATATACTATAATATATATCTTAAAGACAGACAGTAGTTTGTCTACTGATGTAGTTTTCCATCTCATAGTTGTAGTTCTCCATCTTCATAGTTGTAGTTCTCCATCTCCATAGTTGTAGTTCTTCATCTCCACAGTTGTAGTTCTATCTATACAGTTCTTTCTCTATTGTTGTAGTTCTCTCTCTCTGTCGTCTAAAGCAGCTCTCAGGGTTTATGGAGGAGCTATGAATGGATCGTCC
The DNA here is from genome assembly GCF_951799395.1 of Argentina silus. Taxonomy (NCBI): domain Eukaryota; kingdom Metazoa; phylum Chordata; class Actinopteri; order Argentiniformes; family Argentinidae; genus Argentina; species Argentina silus. Next base: position 1,766 of record NW_028152772.1, on the reverse strand, counting down.
TCCTGGGAGGGAAGAGAGCCTCCATCCTCTAGTCATTCAAATTATTTATTGCAATTCTCAATGTTCTCTTAATTAAAATTCACTTATCACAGCCTGAGATTTCAGAATAGGGCCGTTACTGAGACTGCTCTCAGACATATGGACCCTATATATCTTAGTGTGTGTGTGTGTGTGTGTGTGTGTGTCTGTGTGTGTGTGTGAGCAGGCTCCTGTGCAGTGCTGTGTGTGGTTGCTATGGCACATTCTGACAGTGGTTGGGCTGCTGCTAGGTAACGGGTCCTGGCTGTGGGCGTGTCAGGATGCTGCTGTTTACAGGACAGATTCAACGCCAGCGTGTGTGTGTGTGGTGTGTGTGTTCTGTTGCTATGTATTTGTGTGGCTGTGTTTGGGAGGTAATTGGGAGTGTGTTTCCTGTTGGAGGCCCAGGGAGAACCAGTCATTATCCTACACCAGGGTTAGGGTTCGAGCTAACCCTAACCCTAACCCATTATCCTACACCAGCACCTCACTGACGAGCAGGGCTCCTCCCCCCTCCTCCCCCGTCCTCACCCCTCTCTTCACTCTCACCCTCCTCCTCCCCCTCCTCCTCCGCCTCACCCTCCTCCTCCATCCTCCCCCCCCCACCCTCACCCTCCTCCTCCCCCCTCCTCTCCTCACCCTCACCCTCCTCCTCCCCCCTCCCCCCCCACCCTCACCCTCCTCCTCCCCCCTCTCCTCACCCTCACCCTCCTCCTCCCTGGTTAATAATAATCAACTGGAACACTGAGACTGGCTGATGAAGAGGTGGCCTGCTGTGTCATCCCTACTCCCCAGTACTCATCCCTACTCCAGGGTACTCATCCCTACTCCCCAGTATTCATCCCTACTCCCCAGTACTCATCCCTACTCTCCAGTACTCATCCCTACTCCCAGTACTCATCCTACTCCCCAGTACTCATCCCTACTCTCCAGTACTCATCCCTACTCCCCAGTACTCATCCCTACTCTCCAGTACTCATCCCTACTCCCCAGTACTCATCCCTACTCTCCAGTACTCATCCCTACTCCCCAGTACTCATCCCTACTCCCCACAGTACTCATCCCTACTCTCCAGTACTCATCCCTACTCCCCAGTACTCATCCCTACTCTCCAGTACTCATCCCTACTCCCCAGTACTCATCCCTACTCCCCAGTACTCATCCCTACTCCCCAGTACTCATCCCTACTCATCCCTTAGAGTGCCTCACAGGGAGACATGATGTCCTAAGCCCCGCCTATCAGTGTGTCTGTAGGAGAGCAGCTGTGGACCTGAAACATCAACACGTCCCATCTGTCTCCCAGCTCATCCACTCTCATCCACTCCCCTAATCAACATCCCTGGGGGGCAATTGGCAGGGGGGGGGGGCGGCGGGTTGGAAGGAATTTCAGAAGCACAAAAGGACCACTGGAACAAAGTTATTTCTATGCTGTTAGCTGTCTCTCCATCTCCTGGAAGTTAAAACAGTCTTCCCTTTGAGCAGTGCAGCAGAATATCATCTAATTGCTAATTATAACTGTGACAGCCTCCACTGCCCCCCCCCCTCACCCTCTCCACTGCACTGGGCTCAGAGCCCCCCCTCCCCCCTCTCCCCTCCCCTCCTCCCTGTCTGATGAGCATTAGCATAACCTGCCCCCTAGCTCCCCCCCCCCCCCCCGCCCCAGTGATTAAGGTCTGTTTTGGAAGAGAGGCGCAATTAGCTCCAATCAGACGCTCCAGCCCCGCACTGTGGGCCTGGTAACCCAACAG
>NW_028152774.1:50000-52500 GCF_951799395.1 Argentina silus | reverse complement strand
AGAGACCCTCGGTCTGATGATGACTGCGTCTAATTCACTGTGATGATTAACACGTACTCATGTCTGGTACTTGTACAACGATGTTTCACAGCAGTAGTTTTACATGGAATGGTTATTAAAGCCCTATCCATTGTTGGTCAGGCATATCAAGAGGTTTCTGTAGTGCATGGGGTTTTGTAGGTGGGGGAACTGCACCCAAACAGTTTTTTGCTTAGTTACACATACACACACAAACACACACACACATTTTAGGACATAATTGAACTCTCCAACCCCCTATGGTGATGTATAGTGACCTGTACAGTATATCTGATCCCCCCCCCCCCCCGCCCCAAGTGACTGCTGGCCTTTTTCTAATACTGCCCCCCCGTCCCCCCCTGTCCCCAGGTCCTGGTCCACGTGGGCTTCCTGACGGAGGAGTCTGGGGACGTGTTCAGCCCCAAGGTGCTGAAGGGGGGTCCGCTGGGGGAGATGGTCCAGTGGGCGGACATCCTGACGGCCCTCCACGTCCTGGGGCACAACCTGAAGATCTCCATGTCCGTCAAGGAGCTGCAGGGGTGAGTCACTGAGTCCATCTGGAGCTCCACGAATGAAGAGAGGCACCGTCGTTTGTGGCTCATTTTTTTATGTTTATATGATATACTATATACTGTATACTGTATACTATATACTGTATACTGTATACTCTATACTGTATACTGTATACTGTATACTATATACTGTATACTGTATACTGTATACTATATACTGTATACTTTATACTATATACTATATACTGTATGTTTCTGTTTGTTGTTTCTGTTTGTGGTGTGTTTTGGTATGTGCACAGCTGAGTGGTGTATGAGATGCCAGGTCAGGTCCGTGCTGAGTGGTGTATGAGATGCCAGGTCAGGTCCGTGCTGAGTGGTGTATGAGATGCCAGGTCAGGTCCGTGCTGTGCAGCACAACAGCACATTTGTCGTGGATGTCCTATGAGCGATTGGGTCTGACCTCCCGTAACGTACTGTAACATCCCCCATAACTGCAGAGTCTCCAATAAAGCCTGTCTCCAGTAATAGCGGGGCCAGTAATGGCATCGAAGCCTGACCCTAATAAATGCCGGGTCAGAATGAATGGTTTTACGGCGTGTATTCTCTGTTGATATGAGCGGACGATTAAAGTGGCGATCTAGTTCGATTCTGAGCGACCGTCGCGAAATTACCGGTAAGGCGATTTATTTAACATCGCCTGACGTCGTCGTTTACGGCAGCCTTCTGGAAACGATAAAAACATTACCACATCAAAGATTAATCAAGTTTTGACTGATTTATTCTCGGCAAATAATGTTGGTGTTTATGTTGCTGGATATTTCCTCTCAGTATGGTATATATTCATATGATATATTTCAGCTCTGTCATATCGCGGGTTTTGAGCAGCAGTTTGGCAACAGCGGCGGGGAATCAGAGAATAATCACCGGTCTTTAATAACAGCCTGTCTCCAATACGCCACGGGTAGGGTCACATGGTTACAGCAAATAAATGCCTGGGCTAGTAAAAAAGCTTTTACGGTGGGCCCATACCACCTCCCCGAGTCACTGCTACAGAGCTAACAGATGTAGCCGTGTGAACCAGCACTTAGGGATCAATAGGAGGGTGTTTGTTTTCATTTGATTGCTGTCTCTTATCTGCACGTTCGACCCGGCTGTCATGTTAACCTATAGGAGTACAGAGGGGATATTTCTTTAAGGGCACTGGTGGAGGTAGACATTGATCCCATGCACCCCCCAGTTAGCCATCTGGCTCTTCAGACCTACTGTTATTTAGTGCAGCATCGACCAGAAGTCATCCGTCCGTCCCCCCCCCGTCCCCAGTTTCCTGTCAATGTCGGATGGTGTTATGTCTCATTTTGCGCCCTGTGTCAGCATGCTTCCTGTTTCTGCTGACTGACACAGTACAGAGGCGCCTCCTCCGGACATACGGACGGAGGGACGCAGGGACGTAAATCTGTCGCGTAAGTAGACGTGGCCTCCAGGCCTGTGAGTAGTGTTGTGATACTAACTGCAGGGCCGAAGAGTGTGTAAATCACTGAGATTGTCAACACACACACACACACACACACACACACACACACAGACACACACACACAGACACACAGCCAGCCAGCCCAGGGCTACAGGAAGGTATATGGAGTTGAATGGTGCAGTGTGGGTTCCAGCGCTGCAGTAGGGATTATGAATGGGTTGTCCTGTTTATTTATTTATTTGCATCTTTGGAAGATGTAGTGGAAGATGTAGCCTGTGTAAGAGGGCTGAGTAATGTTTTTATTGATACTGAAGCAACCTGAAAAAACAGTGACCTGCTCACCCCCCCCCCCACACCCCCCCCCCCCCTCTCTCTCTCTCTCTCTCTCTCTCTCTCTCTGTCTCTCTCTCTCTCTCTGTCTCTCACATGTCCAATCCTGAAATCCCCATTGAACCAACTTGTGTACAATGTCCAATCTCTCTATTGTTGACTTGAAACC
>NW_028152774.1:30000-32500 GCF_951799395.1 Argentina silus | reverse complement strand
CCTTTTTTTTTTCTTACAGTCAACAACACAAACATTTACTGTAAATATTAGTTTCATGTGTCCCATGTGGAAGTCCAGCCCACAGCTCCCAGTCTGAATCTATAGTTCATGTGGTATGGACTTTATTTGTTTTATTCATGCGTTATTGGGTTGTGGCAAGTGGACCACGGATATTTATCTTGTCATTGTTAATCTGACCTGTGTGTGTTTTATCACCTGTGTGTGTGGTGTGTTTCTGTGTGTGTGTGTGTGTGTGTGTGTCTGTGTGTGTGTGTGTGTGTGTGTGTGTGTATGTTAATATAATGTGTGTGTTTCTGTGTGTGTGTGTGTGTGTGTGTGTGTGTGTGTGTTAATATAATGTGTGTGTTTCTCTTTGTGTTTGTTGCAGGTTCCTCGGAGTGCCCCCAGGCAGAGGAAGCTGCCCTCTGACAGGACCGTTGCCCTTTGACCTCATTTACACTGACTACCACGGCATGCAACAGATGAAACAACACATGGGCCTCTCTCTGAAGAAGCACAAGTTAGTACCCACCCCTGTGCGTGTGTGTGTGTGTGTGTGTGTGTGTGTGTGTGTGTGTGTGTGTGTGCGTGTGTGTTCGTGTGTGCGTTCGTGTGTGTGTGCGTGTATTCGTCTGTGTGTGTGCATGTGTGTGTGTGTACAACATGTATATGTGTGTGTCAGAGTGCCTTCAGCTCTTGTTTATAGCCTGTGTTTATGAGTCCATTATGCCTGGTGATTAGATGGATGTACTGGGTGTTGCTCTCTGGCGGTAACTCAGTCAGCTGGTCAATCCCCTGAAGATCAGTGAAATGCTCTGTCGCTCTCCCGTCTCATCCGAAGGACGAACGGATGAGAAGGGAGGAGAAGGCTACAACGCAAGGTCAAGCTTCTGAAGTCCTCACACACCTACAGACACGCACGCACGCACGCACGGACACGCACACGCACTCGCTCACACTCATGCTCACACACACACATACACATACCAGTGGAGGCTGGTGGAGGTAGAAATCGGAGGACGGGCCCATTGTAATGCATGGAATGGAATGAGGAATGGTGTCAAAACCCAGTGCATTACAATGAGCCCGTCCTCCGGTTTCTACGTCCACCAGCCTCCACCGACACACACACACCTGGTTTGGTTGTGTTGACAGTAGACAGTAGAGTAGACACTCGTTATTACGTAGGACAGCAGCTCTAGTCTCTGTGTACCTCTACACACCCTCACACACACACACACACACACTGTTACGACCCTAGCTCGTTAGGGAAAAGAGAAGCAACATAAACCCGATGGTGTGGGTAATTATTAAAGTTATTTATTAACAGGGAAATTGTACTGTCTTTTAGATCCCCAAAACTACAACAAAAGGAGGCAAATTCCCTATGGGCGCAGGGGAAATCAAAGAAACAAATAAACAATAATCACAACAGAAAACTGGACTCCAAAAAGAGTGAGTCCCTGCTCCTATCTGAGCTAAAATAAAAGTAAACACCAATAAACCAAAACCTCACTAACTAAACAACAATCTCAAACAAAAGTACATAAACCCACAGTCGCCCCTAGCCCTAGTGTTTCTAAACATTAATAAACTACGTGACAAGGTGAAGTTGTGTAAATCAGTGACTACTAATAATAAAGTGAAAATACTGTTACCTGTTCCTCAAGCTAAACCTCCTCAAAATCACACACACACACACACAGCAACCAGTATCCCTAAATGGATAATCACTAATACTCTAAACAAGATCGAACAATACACACAAGGTGGTGAGCTAGCACCGCTCCAGAACAGTGACTCAGTAGGCTTTTATAGTCCATGTGGCTTGGGCTGATTGGTGGAAGGGATTGATCAACCAGGAAGTGGGCGGAGCCTTCGGACCATGGACCATATGGAGCCTGCTGCACAACATTCAGGAAACAAACACAGAACACACACAACAACAAACACAGACCCGGGCGGAGTGTAGCTGCGACCGTCACACACACACACACACACACACACACACACACATACAAGCGTGCACATACACACACAGACACACACACACACACACACACACACACACACACGTACAAGTGTGCACACACACGCACACATACAAGTGTGCACACACACGCACACATACAAGTGTGCACACACACACACACACACACACACACACACACACACTGCACATTCACACACCGATATACACACTATCGCACACACACACATCCCTGACACTGACTCTACTCTCCGACTGACACGTTATCACATTTCATTTCCTCTCTATAAGCGCTGCATGTTTTCCGCACGGCAACTCCAGCACACAACATCACCTTCACTGTAACGGACAACACCCAACACAACACACAACACACAACACAACACGACACACAACACAACACACAACACAACACAACACACAACACCCACCTCAGTTCATTGGGAATGCACCGAGCACCAAGTCCTGTCAACAGATTATTATTGCTGTTGTGTGTTATGTGCTCTGCAG
>NW_028152774.1:22500-25000 GCF_951799395.1 Argentina silus | reverse complement strand
ATTACAGCCTTTCAGACAAAACACAAAGGCTTCTGGGATAAACAGCGGCGGTGATACCGATATTGAAATGAGAAATGGTTCTTTGAAGCCTGTATTCGTTCCGTCTTGGATACTCAGAAATACCCAATACTCACTTGTTTATAAGACTGAGATGGATAGAAAAGTTTATTGAGGTGTCACTCCTGGGACTTTATATAACAACCAATAACAGAATACATATGTATGTCTATTTTTAAGCTTCTATCAGTTCTCGGCACTGTATGTTTCCTCTGTGAAAGGTTATGCTTGATTATGCTCACAGTGTAGCAAAAACCTTGGATGTTGGAAACCAATATGAATATATATTAAAAAATTCATATGATTATGCCTGTGTTTTTATACAGTTACACCTTCTATCATACCTCAGTTCGTTCCAAAGTCCCCCCATGTATAAATCGGTCTGTCATTACCCCGGTAAACACTTCACAACAGGGAGTGACACGTCAGGTGTAAATTGCTCAGCGGCGGTGTTGCGTTTAAATGTGTCTCCCTACCTATTCTACAGTACTGTAGGTGTTGCGTTCAAATGTGTCTCCCCACCTATTCTACAGTACTGTAGGTGTTGCGTTCAAACGTGTCTCCCCACCTATTCTACAGTACTGTAGGTGTTGCGTTCAAATGTGTCTCCCCACCTATTCTACAGTACTGTAGGTGTTGCGTTCAAACGTGTCTCCCCACCTATTCTACAGTACTGTAGGTGTTGCATTCAAATGTGTCTCCCCACCTATTCTACAGTACAGTAGGTGTTGCATTCAAATGTGTCTCCCCACCTATTCTACAGTACTGTAGGTGTTGCATTCATATGTGTCTCCCCACCTATTCTACAGTACTGTAGGTGTTGCATTCATATGTGTCTCCCCACCTATTCTAGGTGCCACATCCGTGTGATCGACACGTTTGGCACAGAGCCGGCCTACAACCACGAGGAGTACGCCACCCTGCACGGCTACAGAACCAACTGGGGATACTGGAACCTCAACTCCAGACAGTACATGACTATGTTCCGTAAGTCTGGTTCTACCAGGAGAACATTACCTTTAGAACTGTTATAATATATTGTATAATATACACTCACCAAACACTTTATTAGGAACACTATACTAATACTGGATAGGGCCTCCCTTTGCTCTTTATTAGGAACATTATACTACCGAGGCACCCTCTCTGGAGGCGTTACGACTGTTCAGCTCTATGAATCTGTCTGATAAAGCCACAAGACAAAGACCAAAGTAGATCCATTCAGGCCAGAGTAGTGATGATAACACCTGTCAGAGAGCCTTGGCCTTGACCTCCTCTCTCCTCTCTCCCAGCATAACTCTTTTATGAAACGGCCCACTTGACTTGACGTGACGTGACGTGACTTGCCTCATTCAATCCCCCACATAGCAGCAACAACAGAACACCACCGATACCCATTTCACCTGGAATGTCTTTTTTCACCCCGCTACAGTCACCATACAAACTGAGCCACTTGACGTTGTGATGCCTCCACGGATACCAGCTCCGCTAGCTTTAAAACACCTGTTACACAAATGGAACACGTGGCGTCGCTTTGCCACTAATACCAATTCACCTCTGAATTACCTCTGAATTACAGTCATTATTCAAACGGAGCCGCGGTGCTGCGGCGGCGTCCCAGCCAATGACACCAGCTAGCCTTGCTTTAATGGACTCTAACTGTACACTTAGTACCGCTCCGGTACCTCCACCTGCAGAATCCACCTGCGGTAGCTTGGTACAACGATGCAAACTGAACCGCTTGACATTGTGATGAGCCAACGGCTCTGTCTGGTAACCTGTTATTATATAACAACACTGCCTGCTTCCCTCTCTCTCTCTCTCTCTCTCTGACAGTCTGTCTGTCTTTCTCTCTCTCTTTCTCGGTCTATTTCTCTGACATGCTCTCTCTCTCTCTCTTTCTCTCTTTCGATCTCTCTCTCTCTGACATGCTCCCTCTCTCTCTCTCTCTCTCTCTCTCCCTCTCTCTCTCTCTCTCTCTCTCTCCCTCTCTCTCTCTCCCTCTCCCTCTCTCTCTCTCTCTCTCTCTGACTGTCACGTCTCTTCTGTCTTCCAGCCCACACGCCAGACAACTCGTTCATGGGTTTTGTGTCAGAGGAGCTGAATGAGACGGAGAAGAGAAGCATCCAGCAGAACAAGGTCAACAACATGGCTGTGGTCTACGGCAAGGAGGCCAGCATGTGGAAGGTAAGGAGTGTGTGTGTGTGTGTGTGTGTGTGTGTGTGTGTGTGTAGTGTGTGTAGTGTGTGTAGTGTGTGTAGTGTGTGTGTGTGTGTGTGTGTGTGTAGTGTGTGTAGTGTGTGTGTGTGTGTGTGTGTGTGTGTGTGTGTGTGTGTGTGCGTGCGTGAAATTTACAGTAAAGGCCTGCTAACTGTGTTAGCCTAATCCTTACCTTTGTAGTACACCATATTCCCTATCCAGCACAAGTTCAACAACAAGAACA
>NW_028152774.1:2500-7500 GCF_951799395.1 Argentina silus | reverse complement strand
CAAGGAGAAAATGACTCTATTTTATTGTGCCTGAAGGCAACGCATTGATGTTTTATTTTAGTGCTAATTTAACGAGAATTCTGGCCTCATTTGGCAAAAGTAAATGAAGATGCACATTTGGTCTGTCCTTGATAAGAAATTAAAATGAAACTCAAACAACAGTGCTTTGTCTTCAGTACACCAACGTATGGAGCAGAGTAACTCCTGGTTATGGATAGGTTGGTTGATAGGTTGGTTGATAGGTTGGTTGATAGGTTGTGGGCTCGAGTGCGAGACTAAAATATACTCCATTGAGCGTGCATTTTGTCTCGGATAACCCACAAAAAAAGAAAAAAGGAAAAATAGTCCCCGGAGTCCTCAATGGCTCTGCACACACACACACACACACGCACGCACGCACGCACGCACGCACGCACGCACGCACGCACACACACACACACACACACATGCCCTGATCCTCTTGTACCCCCTCACTAAAATTAGAACCCTGGTTACGGCCCTGTGTGTGTGTGTGTGTGTGTGTGTGTGTGTGTGTGTGTGTGTGTGTGACCCTCTCTCTTCCTCAGGAGTAAATAAAGAGGCAGGGTGTGTGTGTTTCAACTCAGCAGGTAACAAAGAGCTGTGCTGGAGGAATCTCAAGGTTTGACACACACACAGAGTTTGTCTGTGTGTGTGTGTGTGTGTGTGTGTGTGTGTGTGTGTGTGTGTGTGTGTGTGTGTGTGTGTGTGTGTGTGTATGTATGCATGCATGCGTGTGTGTATGTGTGTGTGTGTGTGTGTGTGTGTGTGTCTATACATGCGTGTGTGCGTGTGTGTGTCAATACACTATTTTATTTTTAACGCCCCCCCCCCCTCTCTCTTCCCCTCTCTCTCAATTTCCCTTTCTCTCCCTCCCTCCCTCCCTCCCTCCCTTCCACCCACTTCAAAGCTGGTTTTGGGGAGACAAGATTAAGCTAAGATATGGTCCTTCCCAAAGTAAATAGAAAAAAGTCGTTAAGAGAGGAAACAGTGGAGAGAATGAGAGGGAGGGAGGGAGTGTGTGTGTGTGTGTGCACCTGTGTGTGTGTGTGTGTGTGTGTGTGTGTGTGTGTGTGTGTGTGTGTGTGTGTGTGTGTGTGTGTGTGTGTGAAAGACACACAGAAAAAGAGAGACGGAGAAAGAGAGAGAGAGAGACACACACAGAAAGAGAGAGAGAGACGGAGAGAGAGAGAGAGAGAAAGGGAGAGATAGCCATGTTGTCATGAAGGGCCTGTGGTGCTGTGCAGTGTCGGCCCTGTCACGAGGAGCCAGGCTGCGGTGTGTGTGTGTGTGTGTGTGTGTGTGTGTGTGTGTGTGTGTGGCCGTCGCTCACGCAGGCTCAACACAGCCTGCTGGCCCAAGTACAAAAACCAAACCAGGATTATCACTGCGTGAGTCATCTTTGAAGATCACTTCAGAACGATAACGCGCTGAGAATTAAGCCTTGGTGGCGTCAATCGGGAGACAATGCTCCCAGTGGGAAGGCTGGTAGAAGGCCAACGCCACCCGCACAAGGAGGAGAGTTTCTGAGGAGAACAGACATCAAAAACAAAGTTATTCTGGGTTTTTTTTAAAAACAGGTTAAACGGCCAAGTCGGCGTAGGTGGTTCAAAAAGAAGTCTCTAATTGCCTCTTCCTCTCGCCTTTCCCCAAGTTCAAGCAGGGATAGCTTCCCTTTGAGGGACGGAGAGAGGTGATGATGAATAGGAGTGGTGAGAACCAGGAAGGCCGGTGTCGCTGCTTTCCCGGCCCAGCAAGGGGCCTCGACGGTGGGCCTCGGGGGGTTGAAGACGGGGCCTTTGATGGTGATGGATGTGGAAGCCTCTCCTCCACTCATCTCCCTCCATGCCTGATGTCTGTACCAACCTTGAACCTCGTTTGCTACGTGGCTTCAAACGCTGAAGAGAAGGGAACAAGAGTGGAGAGAAAGGGTGAGAGGGACAGGAGGGAGGGAGGGAGGGAGGGAGGGCAGGAGGGAATAAAGGATAGAAAGGGAGAGCTATTATTGGAGGTAGAATGCAGAACTAATGAATGTCTCAGTGACTTTGGTCCATAGACACCTGGCTGCCTAGTGGTGCATCACAAAATGTTCTGTTGAAAGAGGTGCTGTTGGAGTGACAGGGGAGATGGCTCACTGCAGCAAAGCACCTTTAAAACCTGGGAAGAGTGTGTGTGTGTGTGTGTGTGTGTGTGTGTGTGTGTGTGTGTGTGTGTGTGTGTCTGTGTGTGTGTGTGTGTGTGTGTGTGTGTGTGCGTGTGTGTGTGTGTGTGTTTGTGTGTGTGTGTGTGTGTGAGCATATTTCTGTAACATATGTGGGGAGGACCTTTCATATGGTAAGTAGGCCTACATACAGGCCTGTAGCCGTAGCGTTAGCATGCTAACTAAGAACACCTATGGGAGGGACAGGTGACACTGTTCTTTCACTTGTTCTCTCTCTCCCATATTCTCTCACTCTCACTTGGGATGCAGTACATACCTAATGCTAATAATACCTACTGTACCATTCTATACATACTGTACACACACCCATACACACACACACACACACACACACACACACACACACACACACACACACACACACACACACACACACACACACAAACACACACACAGACACACACACACACACACAAACACACACACACACACACACACACACAAACACACACACACACAGACACACACACACACACACACACACACACACACACACACACACACTCCTCCACTTACTGAATTAGAGGGGGCTTGTTCCATCTCAAGGCGGTGTGTGTCTGAAATAGAGCGGGTCTAATTATAAAGGGAGTTGTTGTTGGGTTGTACAGGATGCTGTTGTTGGTGCGGCGGCTCTGATCCCAGGAGACTCACAGTACAGGAGAGAGAGCTGCCTTTGATCTGGAGACGGAGAGGAGAGGAACACTGGCGTCAGCTGGAGAGGGTCCGCACCGGAATAATACACACCTGCGCGCACGCACGCACACACACACACACACACGCACACACACACACACACAGACACACGCACACACACAGACACACACACACACACACACACACACACACATACTGTGCACATACACACACACAGACACACACACACACACACACACATACATACAAACACACACACATACACACACACACACACACACACACACACACACACACACACTCCACTGCCGTACAAGAAAACTCTTTGATGGAGCTGCATACTGATGTGAAAGTGATTGGAAGCAGACGTCAACAGCACTTACAGGACATGACAGTGAGGGTGTATGTTTGCCTGTCATGGGGAGTATTTTAGGACTACATGACTATTATTAATCATGCTTACTGATGGATTGCCAAGGGGGGTACTGATCAAATACAAAGAATCATTGTGAAAAAATGTCACACAGTCTATTTTTATTCATACGGAGGTGTCTATCTAAGTACTGTTTTAGAACCATGGTGCTCCCAAGGTAGGGAGCAGGGGAGGCTGGTGAAAGTAGAAATCGGAGGACGGGGGCTCATTGTAATGCATGGAACGGAATGAGGGATGGTATCGAACATGTGTGCCTCCCCTGGTAGGGAGTTCATCTGGGAAGCTAAAGTTTTCTCTCGGGAGGGGGGGGGGGGGGGGGGGGGGGGGGGGGTAGTGTCTAAATCACGCTGCTTTGCTCCAATGTGAACCATGTGGTCTTCGCCTGCTCCAGATGGGCGCTCTCAGCAGTCGTTAAGAGAGGGGACCGTAGTGTGACATTAATGTTGCGCAGGGGACGGTTGGCCGCCTCGGAGACAGAAGGCAAGGCTCTCGTTACGATGAATCACCTGTTTTTTAGTCTCCTGGATTAACACACCCTCCTGCGCCAGTCTGTCCCTCTCGTAGAATCAGTAGAACGCCATGTCAGCCATCTTTGGTGCAGCAGCCGATTGGTACAGTAGATGCTAAGTGGGATCCTTGGGACGGACGATCCTAGCCTTAAACACTAACCCTAAGCTTAAGCCTTACTCTAACCCTTAACCCTGACCCTAACCCTAACCCTAACCCTGACCCTAACCCACCTCCTGTCCCCTTTAAATGTCCTGTCCTAGGGGCCGCTTCATGGCATCGCGTACTAATTCACATACCACCTAATCGCAAGGTTCCTGGTTCGATTCCGACCCTCGACACGTCTTGCCTGTCGTCCCTCCTCTCTCTCTCTCTCTCACCCATCCTTCCTGTCAACCTCTACTGTCCCCATCCTTCCTGTCAACCTCTACTGTCCCCATCCTTCCTGTCAACCTCTACTGTCTCTATCCCAATAAAAGCAGAAATGCCCTAAAAAATTATATATATATATATATATATATATATATATATATATATATATATGTATATATATATATGTATATAAAACATCCTGTCCTTTAACACTGACTGTATTTGTTCTCCAGCACATTGGACTGTATTTACAACAGCATAGAGACTGTTTTGCATAGAGACTGTTCATCGAGGGACTGTTTAGATTGGGCCAGGCTGTTTCACGTGCAAAGTGATGAAACATGACTTTCAACACTGTCTCTTAGGGTTTATTAACATGCTTGACCTAATGGGCATCTTTGCTTTGCATGACTGTTTAAAGTCCGGGGGATGTTTGCTCTGTGTAATTCTGTGTATATTGCCTCTATCTCTTTGTGGGAGCTGGACAGCTGGTCCCTTTGGGATTAGCATTTTTCACTCTCTGAGGGAAAAAAAAACCCGATGTGGTTTAATGAATGCTTATGTGTAACATAAAACTTGTAGGATACAGCCATAAGCACGGACACAGATGGTTGGGAAATGGGAATGGAGAACGTCAAATCATACTTCATCATGTGTTGCTCTGGAAAGTTGAGTTTGTTTTCACTTTCACTCAAACCTTAGGGGGTTGTGTTTATGGTGTAATTTGTCTAGTAAAGTGTGTGTGTGTGTGTGTGTGTGTGTGCGTGCTGCGTGCGTGCGTGCGTGTGTGTGTGT
>NW_028152775.1:5000-11940 GCF_951799395.1 Argentina silus | reverse complement strand
TCTCTCTCCCTCCCTCTGGCTCCAGCATAGGGCTGTGTGGCCTATGGAGAGGCTTAATGACTACGAGGCCTAAAGCCACCAGCCCTAGCCTCTAAGGCCACATCCTGTGGGTACTTGTGGATGCTTTTTTAAAAGATCTCTCTCTCTCTCTCTCTCTCTCTCTCTCTCTCTCTCTCTCTCTCTCTCTCTCTCTCCTTTTCCATCTCTCCCTTCTCCATCTCCCTCTCTCTCTCCAATATGGCGTGATGTGGGTAGGGAGAGCTCTGACATGGCAACATCTGCCTGCCTTTTCTCCCTTCCACCCAACTCTCTCTCTCTCTCTCTCTCTCTCTCCCTCCCTCTCCCTCTCTCTCCCTCTCTCCCTCCCTCTCTCTCTCCTGTTGGGTTGTCCTCATCGGGAACCCATGACTCTTTAGAGTCATGCCAGAGCATGGCCTGTGTCTTTTGAGGGAAACCTCCAGAATCCTCAGTAATTACCACTTTAAGGGAATTCCTCCTCCAGCTCTGGGAACCGGGAACCGGGATCTTTGTTCTTCTGACGGTTTGACGGCTATAATTTGCTTAAAATAACACCAATAAAGTCACAAAGTCGTAAAAAGGCCTAAATACCTAATGCACCCAAGATGAAAAGCCGATCACAGATCCTTTGACTTTGTATTTCTTTTTTTCAATCAGTTTATTATTTTATTTTTTTATGGAAGGCGTGTCTATTATAAGGTGTTGTTTTTAAAGGTATGAATGCTACAGATTTAATAGATGACTCTCGTTGATATGAGGAGTTCAGAGGTTATCTCATCAAACAGAGTCTGCCTACTCTCCCATATCCAATACCGGCAGTGATTTACTCACCTCCGCAGCTCACTGTAACCTATAGCAGAAAACCCGGCGATATGGATGCAGGCTAGATTAGTGAGTCGTTTACCTTTGAGCCCAGTACTCCAAAGAGAGGCCTCTTTCAAACAGCAGGGGAAAGCCCTGAGCAGAACACAGTAATCCCCAGCAGACAGACTGACAGACACCCCACCCCCCCACCCCCCCAACAGCCTTCTGCACTCCAAGCTACTACACTCCCACACTCCCTCGCAATCTCCTAGTCTCCGAGCCACCCAGCCTCCCACCCTCCCAGCTTCCCACTCTCCCACCCTCCCAGCCTCCTACCCTCCCAGCCTCCCAGCCTTCCACCCTCCAACCCTCGCAGCCTCCAACCCTCGCAGCCTCCTACCCTCCTAGCCCTCCCTCCCAGCCTCCCACCGTCCAACCCTCCCACCCTCCCAGCCTCCTACCCTCCCAGCCTCCCACCGTCCAACCCGCCCACCCTACCACCCTCCCAGCCTCCCAGCCTCCTACCCTCCCACCCTCCCAGCCTCCTACCCTCCCAGCCTCCTAGCCTCCTACCCCCCCAGCTTCCCAGCTTCCCACCCTCCCAGCCTCCCACCTTCCCTCCCACCCTCCCAGCCTCCCACCTTCCCTCCCACCCTCCCAGCCTCCCACCCTCCCTCCCACCCCACTGCTCATACCAAGGAACATGCATGACTCCCATATTGAAAGCATTCCTTCCTGACACACAACACCTCGGCTCGGAGAGGTTATGAACTGTATTATTGGTCCGTTTTTCACTTGGCTAGTTGAACCCCAGCGCGAGTGTGACATGTTCTGATCTTTGACATGAGCACACATACTTATACACATTCCATACACACACTCACGCGCACGCACACGCGCACACGCACACACACACACACACACACAGTCAGGCATGTACACGCACACACACAAACAGTCAGGCATGTACACACACACACACATACACACCCACACCCACATACACACACACACACACACATGCATGTACACACACACACACACACACACACACACACACACACACACACACACACACACGTACACACACATTATGTATTTACTCTTTGGGCTGAACCATTATGAAAGCCCAGAGAGAGCGTGACCTGCTGTTGGTTTTATCTAATCAGTGATTCCTACAGAGGAAATCCCTGTGTCATGGGGAGGGGGGGGGGGGGGGGGAGGGTCTCTCTCATGTTGACATAACACAGCGGTCCGTCACTAATCTCCTTCCTACCTGACCCCCACTAACGCCAGGTCAGGCCAGCAGGGCTGTCACATGACCTCAAATGAGGAACTAATTACCGCCAGGGGCCTGGGGTTTCCAGCTTTACGATAGGGCTGACAGATCACATGATTGCCGTGGAAGCCCAATTACGACCGAGGTCTGGACTTTCTTGCTTTCCTTACTTGACAGGCTGATTTGCATCACATGACCCGGGGGGGGGGGGGGGGGCGGGGTGGGAGCTACAACTCCTCATATCTACTCCACGTATGCCTGAACATGCTTAGCGAACCAACTCATCTCCCCCTGTATACGACCAGACACTAATTCCTCCTCTGTGAACACGGTCTCGACCGCAACCTCTTTCCGTTTTATTGACCACACATAAACCGAGCCCACCCGATATATAACTGCTCTGTGCTTTTGTGAAGGTAAAGGGCAAGGAGCCAGTAAAGTGAGTGAGTCTGGCTCCCGCATGAAAAGGGAGGAGAGGAGAGGAGAGGAGAGAGACAGCCCTGGTCTCCCTTCCTGGCATTGTTCAGACTCTGCCTCTGAGGGACGCCTGTCATTGGCTGCCTGGTTTACACAGGTGTCTTAACCCCTGCGCGATTGTCTCCCCTTTGAAAGGAGGCATCAATCAACAGGTAGAGCGTAGGCGGGGGGGGGGGGGACACAATAGCGATGCTTCTGAGAGAGAGAGAGGAGAGAGGGAGGGAGGGAGGGGGAGGAGAGACGGAGAGAGAGAGAGAGAGGAGAGAGGGAGCCAGAGAGGGAGGGAGGGAGGGAGAGAGAGAGAGTGGGAGATTCTTTAGAATGGGCCTTAGGGTATATATGTGAGATAATCTGTTTGCCTTACACACAAGGGCAGAGGAAGGCGTAGCGGTGTGTTTATGGTTCAGAAACTGTTGCTCAATGAACTCTTGACAACAGTTTAGCAACCCAACCCCATCCCCGTAGAGAAAGCCCTCTGAAAAGTTTAGAAGACAAGACCTTGGGTCTTAATTCTATCATGTATCTCCAGTTCTCTTCCTTGAAGCTGTTTCGCCCTCTTCTTAGCTCCCCGGCATGGCTGTTGCCATGGTTTCCATGGGCACCCAGTTCGGTAGCTGGAGGTCTGGAGGGCTGGAGGGCTGGAGGGCAGGAGGGCTGGAGGGCTGGAGGGCTGGAGGGCAGGAGGTCTGGAGGGCTGGAGGTCTGGAGGGCTGGAGGGCAGGAGGGCTGGAGGGCAGGAGGGCTGGAGGTCTGGAGGGCAGGAGGGCTGGAGGGCTGGAGGGCTGGCGTGCAGCACAAGCTCTCTCGTGGTCTCGGCATGTTGCCCCTGGTCCAGCTTAATACTCTGACACCATCAGACCACAGCTCCCTGCGTTCAGAACAGCTAGAGCTCAATGTTCAGCTTCAGTGGAGAGCTGCGCTGCCACCACCACGCTGGTTCTGTTGTTGTTGTTGTTGTTGTTGTTTTTGTGCATGTGTGTGTGTGTGTGTGTGTGTGTGTGTGTGTGTGTGTGTGTGTGTGTGTGTGTGTGTGTGTGTGTGTGTGTGTGTGTGCACGCTTACGGGTGTGTGCGCGTGTGCTTATGTGTGCATGCGTGCTTGTGTGTGTGTGTGTGTGTGTGTGTGTGTGTGTGTGTGTGTGTGTGTGTGTGGTCCTGTCAGGGGGATTGCCAAGTTCACATCTCACCCTCTCTGGAATGCAGCAAGCAGTGCTATGCCAGCAGGGCTGTGTGGTGTGTGTGTGTGAAGTTACTGTTGGCCAAAGACGGCTTGTGTGTTTCAAAACAGGGTGGGCGCTAACCAGGATGATCACAGAAGTAAATAACAAGTTGCTACGAAAGCTAAAAACCCAACCCTTAAACCACCTCACCTTTAGCATAAGAGCTATGCTATCACAATCCTAGTTAGATTTCCGAGCAAGATCCTACCCAATGTTAGACACTGATAATGGCCCATTGTCGGTTTGTAAAAGGCACTTAAAACGGTCCACAGATAAGGCAGTGTCAATATAAGTGTGAAAGATCAGAGGCTGCATTGGGACGCCAGTGTCCTTCGTTTCACAACAGAGTCCCAGGTGTAGACCTATTACTGTGAGCCATGGGAGTTTAACGGCCAAGTCAGGAACTGACCTTTTGGTGCCTCTAATAGCGGTGACTTTTGGTTTTGTCCATCCTGGTATCCGTGGCAATGGCAACACGTGTGTGTGTGTGTGTGTGTGTGTGTGTGTGTGTGTGTGTGTGTGTGTGTGTGTGTGTGTGTTGCTGTTCTTAAGTGGTTTGCTTAACCAGTGACCAAACAGAGCTAATGGTAATGAAGTTGCTGTGGAGTGTACCGACTAGTGTGTGTGTGTGTCCAGAACACTCAACGTAGCGCAGGGGAAACACATTAGAGGTAGATCAATGTTCAAAGGCTAAAACAACGTGGCGATTTTCATTTTTTCGCATTTGGTACAAAACCAAGAGAGTTTTGGACTGTCTTCTTCTTTGAGGTGACCACCAGATCCGCTTTTTTGGATATAGCCATTATAACCCTGTGATCATACTGGGCCTTTAAAGTCAAACAGTGAGAGCAGTTTCTACTTCCATAGGTTGTGCTGTGTTTGTCTTGGGGGACTTTTGTCCTGAATGGTTCTTTGCCAGCTGCCAGTCAGTTTAACTGAATGGTTCCGGAAAAAGAAGGAGAAAAAAGACACCACATGAGTGAGGCCCAAGAAAGAAAACAGTGCTCCCTCCTTTCTTTCTCTCCTCTCTTTCTCACAGGCAGGAATGTTAATGGTGCTGGTGCTTTGTGGTGGGGTTTGGCTCTCCTGACTGACTGACCAAAGACTGACTGAAAGACTGACAGACTGACTGACTGACTGACTGACTGACTGACAAACAGACTGTCTGACTGACAAACAGACTGTCTGACTGACTAACTGACTGACCAAAAACTGACTGACTGACTGGCTGACTGAAAGACTGACGGACAGGCGGGGGGCTCTCAGTGACAGGGTCAGTTTGTGGGATGCCAGAGGAGGCCGGCTAACTCAGAGATTAGCATTAGCATTTCAGGAGACCAGCTAAACAGCCTCATGTGTCATGATGTCTATTCTTTTTAAGATTGCAGGGTTTGTTTGATAGTTATGATCGTTTTATGTTCAATTGCATTTGTTTTTCGTTTTCCAGACTTGGCTACCACTGCTTAAAACCAACATTTGGTCAAACATGGAGCCTGGCAGATGTATTGAGAAGTTATGTCTTGTGTATTGAGCAAGTCTGAGAAGTTAACAGAGAGCTTGGTGATGCAGACAGGGGGTGATATACTCAGGGTTAGCACCGGCTTAGGTTGTCTTATGGGGTTTTACATCAAACCTGGGTTCCAAATTGCTCCACATACAAAGTTTATCCTCCAAAAATGGCTCGAGGCTAAAGCTAATGACGCTTTGGGTTAAGCATATGTGCGGTGTTGTGGTATTCTAGGCCCGGAGCCATGTTTGAGATGCTTAACTGAAGGCAGTCATTTGTCAGGGCTTGTTGATGTGTAACACTGCTAATGGACCGTGGAGAACGAGGGATCTTCCTGAAGGTTCCTCTTATGCCACAGAGGTACTCTCTCTCGCCGGGTGTGTCTACAGTAAAGTGTGTGTGTGTGTGTGTGTGTGTGTGTGTGTGTGTGTGTGTGTGTCTTCACACACGCCACAGAGCGTGTTAATGAACAAAAACAACATACACAGGGGCTTACACGCAACACGCTACACGCTAACTCTCTCTCTCCATGACATCACCATGAAATGAGGGATTAAGGATAAAGGAAGGAGAGGAGGGTTTGGTTTTCAGAGGTGGTCCAACCCAGGCAAGTCAAAGCAAAGCTGCTGAGGTGATTGTGCTGTACACAGGCCTTCGGTCTGCTTTGCTTTGCTTTGCTTTGCTTGGCTTGGCTTCCCTGTCCTATTCTGAAGGATGTTTTTGTTCCTCAATAATTCCAACTGACTGAGATGAAATGGCTGCAGCGTGCCATGTGTTGTAAATAAGAGCGTTTTCAGGATAAGAACACACCCTTTGTTTGATCCATTTGAACTTCCTGAGACGCAGGAATGCCATGCTTCCTCTACACTGACGAAAGGGAGTGAAGTATCTCCTCTCCATAGAATATCTGCTTGAGTTCAAGAGATAAAGGGGATGATGAAGATAGGTTGATGTTGTTGTTGTTGTTGTTGTGGGGTTACCATGCCAACCGTTGCCGTGGTGTTTCCTTCTCCAAGGTTACCTGTCCAAAGTGCTGAGGAACTACACAGAGCAGGCCTGCGACGGAGACTTCCTGTCGGTGCGCTGCCCGCCCCGCACCACCATCACCATCCAATCGGCTTTCTACGGCAGGAGAGGCCCCGCCCATGCCCAGCAGTGCCCCTCCTACCAAACCCTCACGGAGACACGGCCATTGCAGGATGACACACACTGTACGGTGTCCACCGCACTACAGGTACTAACTATGCCCCCTCCCGCTTCCTGGTGCACTTTCCCTCAACTTTAACTCTGACTGATTTACGATCGCAGACACATGCCAGAAACTCACGCTAGCTCGCAGCAAACCGGGAGGCAATCGACAGTACGCACGTGTGTTTGTTTTGGAGGAACACTCATGTGCCAGCCAGCTCTGCCCGGCGGCACCAAACCACAACTCTCAGCTCCCAGCTTTTGGCACATCCAGGTATAAAGTTTGGCCCATTTCCACCAAGTGGTACGTTTTGGGAACGGCTCTGAACTGTGAACACAGGTGTAAATAATAGGATGATCATAGCAGTAGTTGTTATCCTCCTTTTGGTAAATTGACAAGTCACGGTTGCATTCAAGACATAGACGGGGTCCAAGCGCCATCGGGAGG
>NW_028152776.1:0-2500 GCF_951799395.1 Argentina silus | reverse complement strand
CCAATGGTTTGACCATGTCTCTATGTACAGTGTAACACAACCCAGTTGTGTTTCTACCTGATGCCTGGCCTGTGTATTCGGTCACCAGTTGAACTATAAACTCACTGTGAGTTAATAGCACTCAGTGATATTATGGGCTGCAGTGATTAGATTGTGAAAGCCTGATAGCTCACATATTGGTTTGGTCCCCGAGGGCTGGATAGAAGAGGCAGGGTCAAAGGTCAAACACCAAGGGATCAATGTCACTCTTAAGACCTACATTACATTCAACAGCAGAAGGTAACATTGCACTGAGAAATGTGTGTGTGTTTGTGTGTGTTTGTGTGCGTGCGTGCGTGCGTGCGTGCGTGCGTAATACCATGACCACATAACCCTAGAGGCCCAAACAACAGTCCTACTCTCCCCACTCTGAGGCTCCCCGGCTGGGCCACGGAGAGCGACTCTGAGGGGGTGGAGGTGTGGAGGTGTGGAGAGGAGGAGGAGGAGGAGGAGGAGGAGGGCCGAGGGAAAGTGACTTCCCTCAGACTTTATTACGCTAATCTGGCCACCGATACTAACGCGGTTTGGGAGAGGAGGTGAGGGGAGGGCGGATAAATGAGATGAGGACTTATTAAATCATCAGGGAAAGCAATCCTCTCTCCTCACGAAAAACACACACACGCACACACACACACACAGACAGACAGACAGACACACATACACGCACACACACACACACACACACACACACACACACACAGACACACACACAGGCACACACACACACAGGCACACACACACACACACGCACACACACACGCACACACACACACGCACACACACACACACACACACACACACACACACACACACACTGGTACTGGTACCAAAGAAAAGGAACCCCAGTGTTCTGAATCTCTATAGACCTGTAGCCTTGAAATCCCACATCATGAAGACCATGGAAAGACTGGTGCTAGCACACATGAGGCCCCTGGTGAAGACTTCCTTGGACCCCCTGCAGTTTGCCTACCAAGCAGACATTGGTGTGGATGATGCCATCATCTACCTGCTACACAGGCTGGTAGCACTATGAGGGTCGTGTTCTTTGACTTCTCCAGTGCATTTGACACCATACAGCCCCTTATTACTTGAGGATAAACTGCTGAGGAGGCAGGTGGACTCCCCCATTGTCTCCTGGATTACAAACTACCTGACCAACATGCCACAGTTTGTACGGCTGCAGGGATGTGTGTCGGACTGGGTGGTGAGCAGCACTGGTGCCCCCCAGGGGACAGTTCTGGCTCCCTTCCCCACCTCGGACTTCAGGCACAACACAGATACTTGCCTTCTGCAGAAGTTCTCGGACAATTCTGCTATTGTGGGATGTGTCAGTGGAGGCCAGAGGACTGGTGGACAGTTTTGTTGAGTGGTGTGAGCAGAACCACCTGCTACTCAACATCAGCAAGACAAAGGAGAGGGAGAGGACGTGGAGGTTAGGGTCCAGAGCTGCAAGTACCTGGGGGTCTGGACTGGACTGGTAACACAGATGTCCTGTACAAGAGGGGCCAGAGCCGGCTTTATTTCCTGAGGAGGCTCAGGTCCTTTGGCGTGTGCAGGACTCTGCTGAACATGTTCTACCAGTCAGTGGTGGCCAGCATCAAGGAAGGTGACACCAAGAGGCTGAACAAGCTTATTAGGAAAGGTGGTTCTGTCCTTGGTCTCACCATGGACACTGTGGAGGAGGAGGAGGCCAATAGGAGGATGAGGACCAAACTCCTGGCCATCATGGACAATCCCTCCCATCCCCTACATGACACTGTGGAGCAGAGAAGCTCCTTTAGCAACAGACTACTACAACCACGTTGCACTAAGGAGCGCTATAGGAGATCTTTTCTGATGCCCCAATAAGACTGTACAACTCCTCCTCCGGCTGGCTCCATCAGGGTGATCAGAATCAGGCTGGGGGATGTTAAATCATACCGGACTGTTCTTACTGTATATAATGTTTCAGATGTCTATTTTATTCTATTATTTTATTGTCACTTTATTTTGTTATTGTCGTTTGTGATGTGAGCTGCTGGAATGCCTTAATTTCCCCTCGGGGATCAATAAAGTACCTATCTATCTATCTATCTATCTATCTATCTATCTATCAATTGATCTATCTATCTATCTACACATACACACACACACACACACACACACACTAAATAGAGAAAGAAAGTAATGACAAGGAAGGAGGGAGGGTGGAGACAGAGAGAGAGGTGTTGGAGAGATGAGAGAAAGGGAGAGCGAAGGGGAGAGAGAGAGAGAGAGAAGGGAAAGGGAGGTAAAGAGGTGAGGTAGCCTCAGTAAAAGAAAGGAAGGGAGATTTGGAAGCCTGGGAATATTCCGAGAGAGGTAAAAGAGTGAAAGAGGGAGGAGAGAGGGAGAGGAGGGGAGGGCGGGGGGGAGAGAACAGAGGGTAGACAGAGAAGAGAAAGGAGTACCATGTCATTCTTAATCTAGTTTGTCTGCGGTA
>NW_028152777.1:0-1000 GCF_951799395.1 Argentina silus | reverse complement strand
AACAGAGTTACGCCGGTTATGTGAGCTGAAGGGGAGGCTGGTGGAGGTAGAAATCGGAGGACGGGCTCATTGTAATGCATGGAACAGAGTGAGGAATGGTATCATGGAATGGAATGAGTAATGGTTTCAAATACACGTGTTTGGTACCATTCCTGATTCCGTTCTATGCATTACAATGAGCCCGTCCTCTGATTTCTACCCCCACCAGCCTCCACCAGCTGAGCTGTGCATTAAGGGGGAAACCATGTGGGATCTTCCTTGGCCCAACCAGTCTAGGAGGTTAGGAGACATCGACAGATTAGCCTGGTGAATCATCGTTTCCTGGGGGGAATGGTGTTGCATAACACTGCTTCTTTCATGTGTGTCTCTCTCTCTATCTCTCTCTCTCTCTCTCTCTCTCCCCCTCTCCCACTCTCTCTCTCTCTCTCTGTATCTTTCTCTTTCTCCCCCTCTCTCTCTCCCCCCTCTCTCTCTGCCTCCCTCCTACTCCATGATAAGTAGACCGTATGAAGGTTGGAAATAGACCCAGAGATAATAGACCCATGCAACATCTACTGTCAACACACAGCAGGGTGCCTGGGGAGGAGGAGGCTCTGGCCAGAGAAACGCTTTGTTTTGCTCATTTTGCTGTTTGGATGAGATCTGGATGAGAAACGCTTTTGTTGGCAAGAATGTCTGGGAGAATTTAGTCAGATGCCGATGATGCAAAAATTGAACATTTCCAAAATTGAGATGACACACTCACACACATACACACTCACACACATACACACTCACACACATACACACACACACACACACACACACACACACACACACACACACATACACACACACACACACACACACACACACACACACACACACACACACACAGAATAAAGAGCCCATTCTCATGGTAGAACACAGTGTACCAGGGCAGATTAATGTGCAGTATCATTCTATGACAGTCATTGCAGGACATTGCACACGGTCACTGAACTGGTCAATGCTGCTCTCT
>NW_028152778.1:2500-4786 GCF_951799395.1 Argentina silus | reverse complement strand
GAGGGGAGAGAGGAGGAGAGAGGAGGAGAGGAGGAGAGGGATATTATACCTCCGTTGACATGCATCAGTCTGCTGCTGCTACCTATTTGATTGACTGCTGGTGACAGCAATCATAACATGCGAGGGGCCAACTGATGTAACCGGTGTTGTTTTGATGCCTATGATTGGTAGAGAGACTCTAGGGTTTCCTCCTGTCGGTGGGGAGAGAATGCTATAGCTCGGGGAGTGTTCTGTGACATTAAACGTCTTGATTTTAATGCCTGCACACACACACACACACACACACACGCACACATATGCATACACACGCACGCACACACACACGCGCACACACACAGGCACACACACACACACACACACACGCATACGTACGCACACACACACACACCCACACACGCATACGTAGGCACACACACACACACACACACCCACACACTCAATTAAAGACACCTTTTTCTCCCCATTATCGTACGTGAATAGTTTTTCCAATCTCTCGGTGGCCCTTAAAGCTAAAGGTCACCGGCAGAAATTAAAAGCCAATTAGATTTTTTCCAGTTAAAAAGGAAAGTCATCTTTAACCTCTAAGGTAATGCTGACAGGAACAGGTGTACAGGAGAGGGGTGAAGTGCCCTACACTGTATCAGGGGAGGCTGGCGGAGGTAGGAATGGGAGGACGGGCTCGTTGGGGAGGTTGGCGGAGGTAGGAATGGGAGGACGGGCTCGTTGGGGAGGTTGGCGGAGGTAGGAATGGGAGGACGGGCTCGTTGGGGAGGCTGGTGGGGGTAGGAATCGGAGGACGGGCTCGTTGGGGAGGCTGGCGGAGGTCGAAACCTGGAGGACGGGCTCATCGTAACGCACAAAACGCACGTTGCGTTTGATACCATTCCTCATTCCGTTCCGTGCATTACGACGAGCCCGTCCTCCCGATTCCTACCTCCCGCCAGCCTCCCCTGCCTTCAACGAATCCCCTCCACACTGGGATCAGTGGGTCGAGCGCCATCAGCTCCGCTCGCTGTATAACCTGTTGTCATCTCCGCGTCTAAACTCTCGCTCTAGGAATAAAAGCCCAAAAGGCTTTGTCTTCATGCCCTCCCCCCCCTGTAGCCCGCAGCTCGTCCAATACAGACACACACAGATTCTATCTATCTCCATCTACTACCACTCAAGAAGACCTTGAGCCATGGAGACAGGAGAAGATCCCCCTCCCCCTCCCCCCTCCCCCACCCCTCCCCCCCCCATTGATTGTAGCCATAGACAGAAGCTGCAGCTGGAGTGATGCGTGGTGTGATGGGTTATTAGATAAGGAGATGTGTTAACACACAGACAGAGTGTTGCTGGAGGATGTAGGGACAGGGGTTCTGTCTGCTACACCGTGACATATGATTAGTCCTCTCTCTCGTCGGGCAACTGATGGGCTTGATTGGTCCGTCAGCGGCGTGTGCGTGTGTGGGAGTGCGCGTGTGGGGGGAGTGTGCGTGTGGGAGTGTGTGTCTGTGTGTGTGTGCGTGTGTGCAACCGTGTGTGTGTGTGGGGGGGGGGGGGGGGGGGGGGGGGGGGGGAGTCTGTGTGTGTGTGTGTGTGTGCGACTGTGTGTGTGTGTGTGCGACTGTGTGTGTGTGGGTGTGTGTGCGAGCGCGCTGTGTGTGTATGTGTGTGTGTGTGTGCGTGTGTGTGTGTGCGTGTGTGTGTGTGCGTGTGTGTGTGTGTGTCAGGCAGTCTCGACGTCCACAGTGGAGGACATGAGTGAAGGAGCTGATAATTGATAGTGACAATCTGCTCCCTGCTTTAATTGCTGCTGGTGAATTAGATTACCTTTTCAAAGTGCCTTCATTAGTGGGGGGAAGATCCATACACACACGACTGTGACTGGCCTCATATTGTTCTCTGCTGAACCGTCCCTGACTGTGTGTGTGTGTGTGTGTGTGTGTGTGTGTGTGTGTGTGTGTGTGTGTGTGTGTGTGTGTGTGTGTGTGTGTGCGTGCGTGCATGGGTGCATGCGTGCATGTATATATGTGTGTGTGTGTGCGTGCGTGCGTGCGTGTATATGTGTGTGTGTGTGCGCGTGCGTGCGTGTATATGTGTGTGTGTGCGCGTGTGTGTTTGTTTTGGTGAGGATTTTGTCATACATTTATGACGTGTAGACGTAGCATGCTGTTAGCCTGCTGGCTCTGAACAGTACGCGCTTCTTCAGTCAACATGACTTGTCTGTGACAAAGACAGTCCAAGAATTTGGGCCCAAACACACACAGATCTGGAGCCGGGCTAACAAGTTCTGGGTTGTTACGG
>NW_028152779.1:0-2500 GCF_951799395.1 Argentina silus | reverse complement strand
CATTCACCACTGCCTACAGAGCAGCCTACATTCATCACTGCCTACAGAGCAGCCTACATTCATCACTGCCTGCCTGGAGGGAAGCATTTTTTATCTCAATGCGGTTCATTAAGACACATTGAGGGAGACGGGAGGGAGGCAGGAGGGAGATGGGAGGGAGACGGGAGGGAGACGGAGGGAGGCGGGAGGGAGACAGGAGGGAGGCAGGAGGGAGACAGGAGGGAGATAGGAGGGAGATAGGAGGGAGGCAGGAGGGAGACGGGAGGGAGGCAGGAGGGAGACAGGAGGGAGATAGGAGGGAGACAGGAGGGAGACAGGAGGGAGATAGGAGGGAGATAGGAGGGAGAAAGGAGGGAGGCAGGAGGGAGACGGGAGGGAGACGGGAGGGAGGCAGGAGGGAGACGGGAGGGAGACGGGAGGGAGGCAGGAGGAAGACGGGAGGGAGACAGGAGGGAGGCGGGAGGGAGGCAGAAGAGAGAAAGGAGGGAGGCAGGAGGGAGACAGGAGGGAGACAGGAGGGAGGCAGGAGGGATGATGGGTGCAGTGCAGGTGTGTTGTCTGTGGGCGGGGGTGGGGAAGCGCAGTGCAGGTGTGTTTTCTTGGGGGGTGTGCAGAAATACCACATTGCAAACAGTGATTTATAGATTGCTTTCTTGCTTGCTTGCTTGCTTGCTTGATTGATTGATTGATTGATTGATTGATTAATTGATTGATTGATTGATTGGCAAGTTTTTTGGTTTGAGGAATTCCTTCTCCTTTCTTTCTGTGGGTGCTTCACAGGGGAGGCTTCTGGTCAAGCCTTAACCTCCGCTGCTCAATTCTCTTCATTGATCGTGTGTGTGTGTGTGTGTGTGTGTGTGTGTGGAAATTGATCAATAACCTGGAAAAATAACGGCTCAATGACAAATGAAGGGTTGTGTTGGAAGAGAGTGGCTGAGGAGAGAGAGTCATGCTATGAAAAGGTCATCAAGTCGTCATATTAAAAAGTCATCATCATAAAAAGTCATCATCATAAAAAGTTGTTATATTAAAAAGTCATCATATTAAATTTGTCATATTAAAGCCACAGAAAAGAAGGGAGATTTTATTTATCTCTGGTTGTCATGGTAGTGGAGTTCAGTAATAGGGAGAGGGATGAATGGAATGAATCACAATAACACATGAGACCCAGGGGAAACTGAAATGGAGCTTTTACAAGACTTTGCCAAACTGTTAGTGCCTTTTTTTTTTCATTTTAATAAAAAAATATTTGTATGATTTTTTTGTGAAACAGATGCCGACAGTAAGTCAAAAGAGACTAGAGAGAGAGAGAGAGAGAGAGAGAGAGAGAGAGAGAGAGAGAGAGAGAGAGAGAGAGAGAGAGAGAGAAGGAGGGAGAGAGAGAGAGAGAGAGGGAGAGAGAGAGAGAGAAGGAGGGAGAGAGAGAGAGAGAGAGAGAGAGAGGGAGAGAGAGAGAGAGAAGGAGGAGAGAGAGAGAGAGAGAGAGAGAGAGAGAGAGAGAGTGAGGGAGAGAGAAGGAGGGAGAGAGAGAGAGAAACAAAGAGAGAAAAAAAGAGATACAGATCGTCATCGAGAACACATTCTCTTTACATTTCTCTTGTACCACTGTACTTTTACGAAAATGAAAATAAGAGAATATGAATATGTATTTTTTTTCGTTTCAAGATCTTTTAAGCAGAATTAATGAATAAAGATATAAAAAAAAACAATGTTCCAAATCAACACTGGCACACCATGAAAGAATGAAGACGTAGTAGTAATAGAAGTAGTAATAGTAGTAGTAATAGTATAGTAGTAGATGCTCTATTACTACAGTACCAGTCAAAGGTTTGGACACACCTTCTCATTCAATGGTTTTTCTTTATTTTTATTATTTTCTACATTTTAGATTAATATTGAAGACATCAAAACTATGGAGGAACACATATGGAATTATGTAGTAACACAAAAAAGTGTTAAACAAACCAGAATATGGTTTATATTTTAGATTCTTCAAAGTAGCCACCTTTTGCTTTGATGACGGCTTTGCACACTCTTGGCAAGGTGTGTCCAAACTTTTGACTGGTACTGTCCATCAGGGGAGGCTGGTGTGTGTTTTTGATACCTCTCCTCATTCCATTCCATGCATTGGAATGAGCCTGTCCTCCGATTTCTACCTCATCCAGCCTCCCCTGTGCTATAGTGAACAGACTCTAAACGGTAAACGGTAGTTGACACCCTGACTCTGTAAACATGAACAATAACACACCCTGACTCTGTAAACATGAACAATAACACACCCTGACTCTGTAAACATGAACAATAACACCCCCTGACTAAACGACAGACTCTGTAAAACGGTAAACGACAGACTCTGTAAAACGGTAAACAACAGACTCTGTAAAACAGTAAATGGTTGACTCTGTAAAACGGTAAACGACAGACTCTGTAAAACGGTAAACGACAGACTCTGTAAAACGGTAAATGACAGACTCTGTAAAACGGTAAACGACACGACAAG
>NW_028152780.1:2500-11132 GCF_951799395.1 Argentina silus | reverse complement strand
AGTTGTGTTTGCTAAAGGAAATGCATCAGCTCCTGTTGTCCCCCTAGTGGCCGGAGGACTACAGGACCGACACACATGTTCTCCAACACGCGTCTCCCCTCCTGCATGCCTGTTGTTATAGAGACAGAGGTGTATTGTCCTGTGTACAGGGACCCAGGGGCGTGGATGACAGTATAATGACATGAGTAGTAACACAGTGATACAAATCCAATCAAATCAAACTCTATTGACAGTGTATGTCACATTTCAGATGAGACAGATGAGATACGAAGCGCTTAACAGGAGGAATCCAGAAATCAAACAGTCACATACTAACAAACAGTAGAATGACTTTGTCCTCTAGTGCAGGGCCTCTCTCCTGCTCCTGGATCTGCAGCGCTGCAGGCTTTTGCTCCAGCTTAGCCCTGACACACCTGATTCAGGTCAGCACTGATACCTGAGTCAGCTGATCATGGTTTTCAAGCTCACTTGATTAGTTCAATCAGGTGTGACACCACTAGGCTGGGGCAAAAACCCGGACAACCAGCGGTCCAGACCCGGGAGCGGGATTGGGGATCACTGCTCTAGACAGTCAGCCTGGAGGACATGGCAGTGACTCTGGAATGGGAGCTGACGTATTTTCACGTTGTCACTCCACACGCGACCTCTCTGACCCACACGGTTCTGGTTCTGTCTCTACTTCCTGGACGAACTGCTACACACACTCACACACACACACACACACACACACACACACACACACACACACACACACACACACACACACACACGCACCAAGCTTCAACATCCTCAGTTCCTGAGTACCCACCAGTAGAGCTTTGGCTCCCCCTACTGGCTTCATAAGGAACTGCTAACTGCTGTTTCAGATTGGATTCTAGCCTCATGACGAAGGCTGTCACCTTTAAACACATCCAGCAGGCAGACAGACAGACAGACAGACAGACACACAGACAGGCAGACACACAGACAGACAGACAGACAGACAGACAGACAGGCAGACACACAGACAGACAGATAGACAGACAGACAGGCAGGCAGGCAGACAGGCAGACAGGCAGACAGTCTTGTGTGGTTCAGAGCGGTTGAGTCTGGATTTTTCTAATACTCCAACACAGCTTCAGCCACAGTGTCTCAATTCAACCAACCAACCAGACCTTACCCTGTCTGTACGCCCAGCACACCCACCGCCCCCGCCCCCGCCCCGGCCCCGGCCCCGACCCCAGCCCCAGCCCTCACCCCCCTCCTCTCCCCTCCCGTGTGTGTGTCTACAGGGACCAGCAGCACCAACACGGTCAGCGGTCCGGGCCAGGGTCCGGGCCAGGGCCAGGGCCAGGGTCAGGCCCAGTCCCCCAGCGCCCCCCACCAGAGTCGGAAGGGCACCTTCACTGATGACCTCCACAAGCTGGTGGACAACTGGGCCCGCGACGCCATGAGCCTGTCCCAGGGGAAGAGGAGCTCCAAACACCACCAGACCCCGTCCCAGGGCCACAGCTACGAGGTGACACACACACACACACACAGACACACACACACACACCAGGCCCCATCCCAGGGCCACAGCTACGAGGTGACACACACACACACACACACACACACACACACACACACACACACCACCATGCCCCTTCCCAGGGCCACAGCTACGAGGTGACACACACACACACACCACCAGGTCCCGTCCCAGGGCCACAGCTACGAGGTGACACACACACACACACACACACGGACTGGGACTGATGTAAATGTTAAGGTGACAGAAAGTGAATATACATACGGACCATCTTACACTCCTCCCCTCTCTCTCCCCTCTCTCTCCCCTCCTCCCCCTCTCTCTCCCCACCTCCCCCTCAGGTGATCCCCTCTGCCACTATGGGGAGGAAGTTCTCGGCCCCCAGTCAGCTTTGCCCCAGCAGCATCGCCTCGTCCCTGGGGGGCCACTCGCCCCTCCCCAGCACCCCCGCTACCTCTCTGGGCCCCCGCAAGGGCTCCCTGTGCCCCCCGCCCCAGTACTCCTACCCTTCCGCCCCCTACAGCGCCCAGTGGGTGGGCTCCACGGGCCCCAGCCTGCCCCAGGCCCAGGGCCCCGGCCTGCTGAGCGCCTCCTCCCAGCCCTTGGGCCAGTGTCCCTACCCCCCCTCCGGGGTGGGGGTGGGGGGGAGTACGGTGACCTCACCCCCCGGCTCCCTACAAGCCTTCCACATCAGCAGCAGCTCCATGCACAAGTCTGTCAGCAGCCCTGGGGGGCCCAACCTGAGGACCACGTAGGGCAGGACCGGCCCTGGGCCTCCATCGGCTGGGCTGGACATGTAGAGTTGGGCTGGGCTGGACTGAGCTAGGCTAGACTGGACAGACCAGCTGGCTCTCGCTGGGCTGGGCTGCGCTGGGCTGGGCTGGACTGGGCTGGGCTGGGCTAACCAATGGACACAAGGGTGCAATGTTAAGTGGCCAAAGAGAGTTGTAACAGTTGCTGTTGTTAACTATGTGTGTGGTGTTGGGTTCCTTTACTGACGTCTGGGAGGGAGGGAGGGAGGGAGGGAGGGAAGGAGGGGGGGAGGGACGCAGAGAGGGAGAAGAACCCAGGGTTGCACTTGTGTCTGGTTTGGGCTACAGCTAGCTGACCTAAGAAGAAATGTTAATCCTGCCCCCCTCTCCCTCTCTCCCCCCCCCACCCCATGGTGAGTGGAGGTAGCCTCAATTAGGATAGGGGTTTAGGGTTCAGCCTGGAGACCCCCCCTCTAACCCCCCCCCCCCCCCCCCCCCCCCTTTCTGTTGCCATGTGGTGCAATAATGATAGAGTACTAGATAAACAAACCCACCTTGGAAGCAGACACACAACAAGTGGCCTTCATGAGAGAGAATCCCTGTACAGAATGTCTGATTTTAGAATTGTGGTTATGATTCCATTCTTGTTTGTTTGTTTGTTTGTTTTCCGTTATCCCCGCTGTAGCATGGCGAGAGGAAGGCGGGGGTCTGCCGTTAACCGCTCCCGGTACCGGCTCTCTCCTCTCTCCATCTCCTCCCTCCTGACCGGGACCTCTCTCCCAGTGTAGTTCAGGCCTCTCTAGAACTACAGCTCCCAGAACGACCATCTCCTTACACTGTATTGGAGTGTGTTGATAAGTGTGTGGAGAGCATCCTCCACTGTAGTCCTGCACAAGCTGGGGTGTGGTTTCCAGGGTTGTCCCTGTCCCTCTGTCCCCCCTGGCTGTGGGAGGTTGATCTGACAGAGGCCTACACTGGGGAGGGAGGGAGGGAGGGAGGGAGGGAGGGGTGCTGGCCCCCAGGGACTGGTCTGCCTGCGCTGCCCAGGGAGGGGGAGGCCATGTGGGGCTGGGAGAGAGCTGGAGACAGGGTGCATGAAAGGCCTGGCTCTCCTGTACACACACACACACACACACACAAATACATACACACACATGCACACACACAACCACACACACACACACACACACTCTCTCTCTTTCTGTCCAGGAGGCCGGTGAAGCTCTGACTAATGGAACAGCTTCTGTAATCATGACAGCACCGGCCCCAGCCTCAACAGTGTGGTTGACATGTACATTGTTATATTTAAGAAGATTAAGATGTGTTCTGAATGGACCTGTATTTACCCATCAGTTATTGATGTTAAAACACTGTGATTATTCTAAATGTTGTTGGACAACTTTAGTAAAGGAAAAACAAGTAGAAGAAGAAAACATCCCAAACCAGAGTGAGTTGTGGGGGGGCCTGTGGTGGGGGGGGCTGTTGATACGAGACTAACGTCCTGTTGCAGTCCTGACTTCACTCCTCTTCCCTTTCTACTTCTCTTTATATTAGATAAATGTGAATGTAAACAAACAAACAAAAAGAAATGTTTCAATTAACGTACTTGAATAACTTGGTAATCCCCCCCCCCCCCCCCCCCCCGAGTGCCCAGTAAGCTTGCTGGAGTTTCTAGTGCCTTGCATTGTCTCTTTCTTCAGCTTGGGGGTGGGGGGGGGGGCTGTTGTTGACCTGTGCTTTCATCTGAGTGCTTTACTGGCTCTGTGGGCTGTGCTGCCGTGGGCAGGAGACGGGGTGGGGGGGTTGGGCAGGGGGGGAGACGGGGTGGGGGGGTTGGGCGGGGGGACGTTTTTGGGTGCCATTTTAGGTTTTTATCATTGGGTTTAAATAGACTGCGGACAGACTTGGCCCAGACCCCCAGGGGAGCACCAGGGTCCCAGACCCCCGGAGAGCACCAGGGTCCCAGACCCCCAGGGGCGCACCAGGGTCCCAGACCCCCAGGGGAGCGTCAGGGTCCCAGACCCCCAGGGGAGCGTCAGGGTCCCAGACCCCCAGGGGCGCGTCAGGGTCCCAGAGCCCCAGGGGCGCGTCAGGGTCCCAGACCCCCAGGGGCGCGTCAGGGTTGTAGCGTAGCGAAGCTTGGACGCTTCTAAAGGAGAGAGTCGCTTGTGGGACGTGGGGCGGGGCGGGACTGGGGGAGGGGGGGGGGGGCTTAGGGTTAGGTCACAGAGGTCAGGGAGTTCACAGAGGTCAGGGACGGCTGAGGTCACAGAGGTCAGGGACGGCTGAGGTCACAGGTCAGAGGACGTCAGAGGACCGGTGGTGGTGTCGTGTTTCAGATCCTGATCCCAGAACCACATCATCCAATCAGCAAAGAGATCGCTTGCACTGGTCCAGTCACTAAAGCCCAGCAATGGCTGGACCAGTCTGGACCGCAGGTTAGACCCAGCCTTGTGTTGGGGAGAGGAGGGGACGAGAGAGGAGGGGAGAGGAGGAGAGGAGAGGAGAGGAGAGGAGAGGAGAGGGGGGACGGGGAGAGGAGGGGAGGGGAGAGGAGAGGAGGGGAGGGGAGAGGAGAGGAGAGGAGAGGAGAGGAGAGGAGAGGAGGGGAGGGGAGAGGAGAGGAGGGGAGGGGAGAGGAGAGGAGGGGAGAGAGTGTAGGAGAATGTGGGAGAAACGGTGTACGTGTGAATGTCCCAAACAGGTTTACTGGATTGTATCCAGGAGAGGCTGGAGGAGGTAGAAAATCGGAGGACGGGCTCATTGTAATGCATGTTCCATGAGTCCATCCTCCGATTTCTACCTCTGTGAGCCTCCCCTGCGTGTGTTGTGTAGCTACTGACCAGAGGTGGGTGTGTGGAGTGGTCCCACTGTTCCAGCTCTATCTCTCTTTGCCCTGCTGCTTTTGGAGTGGAGGGGGGGATCAGTGGAGGTAGAAATCGGAGGACGGCTCATTGTAATGCATGGAATGGATGTGTTTGATACCATTCTATGCATTACAATGAGCCTGTCCTCCGATTTCTACCTCCACCAGCCTCCCCTGGTGGAACAGTGGAGCCTCTCTTCCAGTCAGTGTGATTGGGCCTTTTGCCACTACCTAAGGTCAGTCGTATGAAAGTGCAGTTGAAGTGGAGGCCTCATGAAGAGGAGGGGAGGGGAGGGGAGGGGAGGGGAGAGGAGAGGAGAGGAGAGGAGAGGAGAGGAGAGGAGAGGAGAGGAGGGGAGAGGAGGGGAGGGGAGAGGAGAGGAGAGGAGAGGAGAGGAGAGGAGAGGAGGGGAGGGGAGGGGAGAGGAGAGGAGAGGTTCACCAACACAAGGCTCGGCTATGCTGCAGGGTTTGACCCACCAGGAAGCGGACTCCTTATAGATGCTGCTCCAAGGTTAGTAATGTCTAGTACTGGTTAGTACTGGTTAGTAGTCTCTAGTACTGGTTAGTAGTCTCTAGTACTGGTTAGTACTAGTTAGTAGTCTCTAGTACTGGTTAGTAGTCTCTAGTACTGGTTAGTAGTCTCTAGTCCTGGTTAGTACTAGTTAGTAGTCTCTAGTACTGGTTAGTAGTCTCTAGTACTGGTTAGTAGTCTCTAGTACTGGTTAGTAGTCTCTAGTACTGGTTAGTACTGGTTAGTAGTCTCTAGTACTGGTTAGTAGTCTCTAGTACTGGTTAGTACTGGTTAGTAGTCTCTAGTACTGGTTAGTATTCTCTAGTACTGGTTAGTATTCTCTAGTACTAGTTAGTAGTCTCTAGTACTGGTTAGTAGTCTCTAGTCCTGGTTAGTAGTCTCTAGTACTGGTTAGTAGTCTCTAGTACTGGTTAGTAGTCTCTAGTACTAGTTAGTACTGGTTAGTAGTCTCTAGTCCTGGTTAGTACTGGTTAGTATTCTCTAGTCCTGGTTAGTCGTCTCTAGTACTGGTTAGTAGTCTCTAGTACTGGTTAGTAGTCTCTAGTACTGGTTAGTAGTCTCTAGTACTGGTTAGTAGTCTCTAGTACTAGTTAGTACTGGTTAGTAGTCTCTAGTCCTGGTTAGTACTGGTTAGTAGTCTCTAGTACTGGTTAGTAGTCTCTAGTCCTGGTTAGTACTGGTTAGTAGTCTCTAGTCCTGGTTAGTACTGGTTAGTAGTCTCTAGTACTGGTTAGTAGTCTCTAGTACTGGTTAGTAGTCTCTAGTCCTGGTTAGTAGTCTCTAGTCCTGGTTAGTACTGGTTAGTAGTCTCTAGTCCTGGTTAGTAGTCTCTAGTACTGGTTAGTAGTCTCTAGTACTGGTTAGTAGTCTCTAGTACTGGTTAGTAGTCTCTAGTACTGGTTAGTAGTCTCTAGTACTGGTTAGTAGTCTCTAGTCCTGGTTAGTAGTCTCTAGTACTGGTTAGTAGTCTCTAGTACTGGTTAGTAGTCTCTAGTCCTGGTTAGTAGTCTCTAGTACTGGTTAGTAGTCTCTAGTCCTGGTTAGTAGTCTCTAGTCCTGGTTAGTACTGGTTAGTAGTCTCTAGTACTGGTTAGTAGTCTCTAGTCCTGGTTAGTAGTCTCTAGTCCTGGTTAGTACTGGTTAGTAGTCTCTAGTACTGGTTAGTAGTCTCTAGTACTGGTTAGTACTGGTTAGTAGTCTCTAGTACTGGTTAGTAGTCTCTAGTCCTGGTTAGTAGTCTCTAGTACTAGTTAGTACTGGTTAGAACTAATTAGTACTGGTTAGAAGCCTCTAGTACTGGTTAGTACTGGTTAATAGCTTCAGTAGTAGCAGTGGCACCACTCACCATGCAGACTAACTAGCGGTCCATCTTGTTGAGTTTACGTCTGTGGGTGTCAAGGTCCTGGTCCCGTCCCTCTAGAACCTTTCACCTGGTGACAGATGATCTGTGTGTCTCACCGTCACCTGACTGTGTCTGTGTGGACTGTCTCATCTCTGTGTCCACAGACCAGCCTGTCCAGATAGCCTAGATGTACATACATATCTAGATACACATGTTTCCACAAGTGTTCGTGTACATTGAGGATTTGAACACTCGTCACCTTAACTACTGATAGCTAACAAGGACTGCTAGATGTTACACCGCCTTCAGCTCACCTCTTAGCCCTTCTGCCCGGCCTGGTGCACCAGGGGTTCACTTGAAACCACACCAGGGGTTCACTTGAAACCACACCAGGGGTTCACTTGAAACCACACCAGGGGTTCACTTGAAACCACACCAGGGGTTCACTTGAAACCACACCAGGGGTTCACTTGAAACCAATCATAGAGTCTCAACCATTTGTCTTTTGAGAGTGGCAATGTTGTATTCTGGATATTTAAAAAGTTACAAAAATAAATTAAAAAAACAACAACAGTTTGGTTTTTTTGCAACAGAAGTTAGAACTCTTTGGGTTTCGTTGCTTTGCCTGTTTGCCAGATTCCTGTTTCCGACTTTAACAGACGACCCTTTCCGACTGTAACAGAAATCAGTGCAGCATTTCTAAGTTAGTTTGAAGCTGTGAACAAGACAAAAAAAGCCACTTTGCTTTTTGTTTGTTGATTGAAATAAACCTTTAAACCTTTAAGATGCAGAAACCACCTGAGAGGAAATCTGCTTTCACTCAAACATAATGAGCAATCTGTTTACTTCATAACAATAATAATAATAATAATAATAATAATAATAATAATAATAATACTGTCCACTGGCTGCAATGCAAAACATGCAACGTTGAAGAGTTGGGAGATTACAGTGGTGTCAGCCTCTCCTGCAGTGACACACACACACACACACACACACACACACACACACACAGGAGAGAAGTTACTGGATGAACAGTTGAAGTTATTATACTCCTTTAACCGTCGTAAGGAATGACCTGTCTGACCTGTCTGACCTTTCTGACCTGTCTGACCTTTCTGCCCTTTCTGACCTTTCTGATACCTTTGTTGATGTTTCCTTTTGAATTGTTATTCTCCTTTGCCTTCCTGGAAGCAGTGTAGACATGTTTAAATGCCATTCAATGCACCCCCCCCACACACACACACACACACCCCACACACACACCCCCACACACACCCACACACACATCCACACACACACACATCCACACACACACTCAAACACCCCCCCCACACACACAGGTTCAACAGTGAACATGCTTGTTTCTCTAAAAGGATCTTGCATGCTACGTTCCTCACAGCTTCTACTGTATGACAGCCAGGCAGCAGAATAACCTGCTCCTACAACAACCTGCACCTACAACAACCTGCTCCTACAACAACAACCCCAAAGTCATTCCACACAAATCTCTTTCCTCCTGTTTTGCCATGTGTTCTCCTGTGGGAGGAGTCTCTGTAGGTGCTGCTGACGGAACCGTTGTTAACTTATTTTGTTTGGTACTACTACTCTGATTTACCGCTCTGAC